>NC_079436.1:23087302-23114802 GCF_903798145.1 Danio aesculapii
AGGGCTCTATTTAAACGATCTAGGCGCAAAGTCTAAAGCGCATTAAAAGGTGTCTAAAAGCATTAAAGGTGTGTCCAAATCCACTTCTGCTATTTTAAGGATGGAAAAATGCGGGTTGTGTTTTGTGCATATCCTCTCAATGAGTTATGGGTGTGTTCTGAGCATAACATCCATTAAACCGATCAGAGTCTCGTCTCATTCCCTTCAAGAGTCAGTTGTGTTGCGCCATGGCGCATTTGCTAAATACATGGTGGAATTTGTAAGTGTAAAAACGGAACACTTCACTAGCGAGAAAACAGATAAACAGAGCATCTGCAGCACGAGGATAAAGAACGAGCCTCCTCCATTCAGCCTCTTTACTTTCTCTTTACTTTACTCTTTACATTCGTGGATAAGAAAACTGTGTTGTTTGCACTCCACTTAAGACATCCGTCACTAGGGATGGGTATCATTAAGGTTTTAATAGTATTACTACTTTTATCGACACCAGTTATTGGCTCTGTACTTTAACTGCTCTGTTATCGGTACTTTTTGTAATGTTTTTTTAATGAAAAAACAAATTGAACAGAATTAAAAACACTTTATTTTATTATTAAGTTTTTAATGTAAAATAAAACGAAACGAATGATTTTAAAACAAATAAATAATTTTTTTTTCCTGTAAAAGAATGTACAATGGTTTGAAGGAAAATAGCTCTCAGTTTTTAACTATTCTTCTGGAGAAAAATCAACATATTTGCCTTTTCTGGCAGAAGTCAGGACCTTTCTTGGTTTATTGTGCTCCCTGCAGTTGGAAATACCCTCTTTGAGTTGCAAAATGCAGTTAAATGAGATAATGTTTATGATTTTTCATTAACGCGTTTACATAAATGAGTTAACAGTGTTTTAGGAGTTAACTGTGTTTTTAATACAGTTTTGGAGCATCTTGCAATGTAAAAATAAGCAGTTTTTTTTATAATTTCTTAATAAGCATAGTTTATTATTAGGCTATTCATTGGCTAAATTTGTAAATACAGCTGATTTAAAGCATTTTTAATGCCTGAGATTTATTTAGGCTACTGCAAAAAAAAAAAACAGTTTTCCTTGTAACCGAATATGTGTGTTTATTTAACATGCTACACAATTATTTTATACAAATTTAGGTGATTGACTGCTTGCATAACGATATGGATGATGTAACGTTACCGTTAGTGGCTAGGCAGTCAAAAACTTTTCAATAATTTTCATTGCAGTTAATGAACTTGTGAAAGATACTTTCACTTAGCCAGATTGTTTGTTTTCCCCTTACACAAGAAAACAACTTGTTGCGTTTGTTGCAACAGGCATTGTCACGGTCCACTCGGGAAATGCAACCCGTTTGGTCCACTTCGCAAGCTTACAAGCTGTGTGTGCATGAGTCTGTGTCGCAAACTATGAGTGTGCGCTTGGCTCGAGCCTCCGCTGAGTGCACGCGCACAGCCGAGAACTGTGAAGGCTTTTATACTTGACGCGCTCGATGGAAACACGAGCATTTCTCATGTGAGATTTCCAACTGTGCAGACGAATATCAAATATCGCAAATTAGAAAAGGTTGGTGAGTTAAATTATGCTACTGTAAGTAATGTTTATTTAGCAATAATTCTCCAGTACCAATAGCAGAAGTGTTAACATCAGAGCTTATCGATACTTCGGTCTTTTATAATGTAGCACCAAAACCAATAAAGTACTGAGTTTCGGTATTCATCAGCCTACATATTTAATTTTGTTTGTTAAGCGCAAAGATTTGTTTCAAAACTATTTCTATATTCAGTTCTAATTTCCAGCAAACTAATAAATAATCAGTAAGAAGGAAGTGTGGTCAAACAACTGAGTTATATCCAAACACTCATCCTATTCTAATCCCCATATGGTGATGTATACGTCTTCAAAATCCAACTGGTTGACAAATCTAAACTTGCTAAAACAAATGTAAATATGCATATAATAAATAATACTACTACTAATAATAACAGATTGCATATTGTCATGAATAAACTGAAAAAAAAACCTTGAGGTGAAGAAGGCATGGAGGCAGTGGTTTTTATATTTCTGTAGAAAATAATAGTTATTATTAATAGTTTTAATTATAGTTTTTATCCAGCAATGCGCCTTAACACACCTCTGTTTTTGACCAGCATGCCCATGAGTCCACAAAGTGGTGCAAATGGATTTGATATTTAAACAACGTGGTGCAAAACATGAAAAATTAGGGTTGCGCTGGTCTGAAAATAGCAACAAATCACGCCATACATGTCTTGCGCCTTATTCCGCCGGGTGTATGGTAGGGTCCTTAGAGTTGGCACATTATGAAGTCCTCGTAGGTGCCGTCATCATATCACAAGAGCATGGGGTCACATTTTTGGAAGCTTGCATAATCTCTTTTTTTTTCAGAATTGGTATCTCAAGGTAGACACAGAGCAAATGGAGAAAAATTCATATGTGTTACACCCAACATGACTATGCTTAGTGGAGCAACTAATTTTTTTTTTCTCATCTCCTCTTTCTATTGTTCAACCTCACACTCATGTAATTCATTGGCTAGTTATCTTCATAAAACAGGCCTGCCAAGCATGTCTCCTTGGGCCTTTATCAGCCACAGTGTTGACCTGATTGAAATAGACGGTGGGATATTGTCTCAACTCTCGCTGGCTCTTAAATAAAAACACAAATAATAATCCCTTCGCCAGCACTGACAGCACTAATACTTCTCCCTGTCAGGAACTGTCTGTTTTATTATTAATTTCTTTTCTTTAGTTTTCTCTCTGCTTGTTGCAAAGCTCAGTTTTAAGGTTTATGCACACCGGGACGATTATTGCGCATGATTGTTGGCAACATTTATATAAAATGAAGGCTCTAATAAATGTGTGCCCACCTATGCGCAAAACATGTATGAAATTTAAAAAAAAATTCTGTATAAAGCAAATAGTCTAAATACTAGACCTGTGGCTAACAATTTTAGCAAATTTTTGTTTGATGCACCATGTTAAATGACTGACTAACGAGATTGGTGCTTTTGTTTACTTGTTTGAGCTGCTGAAGTTACAGTAAAACATGACTTGGTGGCGCTCAAGCACAAAATGAAATAGCTGAGCATACAGGAATTGCAAATCAAAGAGAATTTTATGGCTTGTAACTTTTTCCTACAATCTTTTGACCAGGTGTTTGTGTGCTGTAGTGGAGGAGGTTAGGCAGAAGTGGAAAAGCATCCTCAATAAATACTAGAGCTGTGGAGAAAAATTCCAAGATTTTCTAAATACATTATGATTCTTTCTTGAATAATTTCTGAGCTTAGGTTTTAACACAAGATGTTACTGTATGTTTTACAAACAGCTGTACTCTGCTTGCATCCAATTCTTTACAAATACCACTTGTACCTAAAACAATCATTAATATAGTTAGAGAATTACAATAGTGTTCATAATGAGCTGTGTCGCAACGTAAAAGCCAACTTACACAACTTACAAATGAAGGCACTCTTCCTTGTCAGCGTTTGACTGTATGAACTAAACTTAACCTAGAGGGCCCTCTGCTGAAGAATTTCAGAATCAATTCAAGACAGAATAGCGATGCAATTTAAAAAAATCGCAGAATCAATGCAGAGTTAATTTCTCAAATGATTTTCCACTGCATCTCTAATAAAAACACAAAGAAAAAGCATGAGGGCGACGTCTTCAGTGAAACAAACGATTGTCAGAAGTTTAAATTTGCGCACCATCACAATGTGTACTGAGGTATTTCTGATTGCTAATAGCTATACCTTTGGTGTTTAATTTTTTTCGATTGTGATACATTTCTGTCATGACAACTTCCTGAGAGATTTAATATTAGAATGAAACTGTATTTGGCAATGTTCATGTGTTGGGTCTTGGTGGCATATACCTGCTATACTGCTGCTGCTTTGAATTTTAGTGCAGAGCAAGTACCAAGACTTGCTGCTGCCATTATATTAAAAGACATGCAGTATGTTAAGGATAAAGTCTAACAACCTCTAAGGGGTTGTTGTCTTAAAATTGTTGGATGTTATCTCGGCCGCCCAATGCGCCCAATGCGGAGGACTGAAGGGCTACTAAGCTAGATGTACTTTATCCTGCTTATTGCATGGCTATTTGCCAGAAAACATAAAAATTTACACAAAACAATGTTCTGAGCTGTAATAGTTTATTAACTGTTTAATCAAGCACAAAGCTGATAGAAATGAGGGAGGAGTATACACTAACTTGCACATTATTCAGTCACAAAATGGCACCAAACAGTCAAAAACCTAAAACTGACAGAAACTAAACAGGCTGGATAAAACATATAACCTACGTATTAATCAAACAGTCTAACACCATGGCGAGGTGTCAAGGTGATTTGATGTTCCCGGATGAGCCTGCGTTATTTAGCAGTTGTTATTTTGGAATAACATATCTATGAATGTCGCGTCTGACAAATCAGAATTGAATATTCCAGACAGCCATGTAATAAAAGAATATAACACACAGCAGCTACAAACATCACATACACGAAACATAAACAGGTGGAGCTGGGGTAGAGGAGGGTATCCAAAAACACGCTGCAGATTGCTTACACAACAATGAGGTATTTAAATTTTGAGGAGTAAGCTCATTGGCTGTTGAAGCAACACCAGTCAATCACCTGTGCCATGTACTGTAGTTGGAAATAGATTTCATACTATATGTATGACTTATAAGCCTGTGTGCCCCATAGAGGTTAATGACAGGACTTTGTATTTATATTTTTACTCTAACAATAGTAATTTTAAAGAAATTCTGTGTTGTGTTTGCGAGCAGCTCATGCAGATGCTGTTTGAACATGGTGAAGAGAGAATCGACACTGAGCTCATCTCCTTCTGCATCAACCTGGCTGCTAACAAGACCAACTCTCAGATTATGTGTGAAGGTACAGTAAGAGTCTCATTTTCTCCTTAACTCTGACCTGTTAGAAGCATTGACACGTGTGCTTTATCACGCTGTCACTGTTGATCTTCTGTAATGAATAAAACTTAAGATCTGTTCAAACTAATGATCATTCTCGAGCTGAACATGATTGTTTGTGGATTTGTTTTTCAGGTAATGGACTGAAGATGCTGATGAGAAGAGCCCTTAAACTGAAAGACCCACTGCTAATGAAAATGATAAGGAACATCTCACAACATGATGGACCCCTGAAACAGATGTTCATTGTAAATACAATATTTATGACATTTTATGAAAAATACTTATTAGCATATTAATCATGCGATTACAGTGAACTTTATAATTCCCTTTTAAATGAAAAACTATTCATTCTGTGGAATACAAGAGATTGTGAATATAATTCAAATGTAAAATTAGGGCTGCACAATATATCGTTTCATCATCAATATCACATTTTGTACATTTTCAGTAGTAACATTGCAGGATGTGCAACATTGAGTCTGGATTATACAGTAGTTGATCAGAGAAACAGTTCAGACCATGTTAGATTTGTGGAGTTACTGCAGAGTTTAACCATTATAGAGTGAAAGTTTATCATCTGCGTGTGTTTTTAAGGCCTGTGATTGTGTAAGAATTTTAGAAGTTTAAAGCAATGGTTCTCAAACTTTTTTCACCAAGTACCACCTCAGAAAAATAAATTGTCTCTCCCACCATAATATAAGTACCACCATAATGACCGGCATTGAAATACAGTAGCGTAGTAGGACTAATTAAGCAGCTACAGCACTGCACAGTTCAAAAACGAGGCAGATTAATTACTATTATTAAGAATGTTTAAGAACATTAACATTGCACTGTGTTTACAGGTAAAAATAAATAAATAAATAAAACATCCAGGAAATGTTCCTTGGACCTCATAAATAAAGGCTATATGTCATATTATTTATATACAAACTGTTTTTGAAAAATTTTGAAATATATGTGACGTACATACAGTAGCTATGACATATTTGTATATCTTTGAAATCTAAACATCAAGTTGTATTTTAAATATTAATTTGGATTTACATATTTAAGTTAGAAATCTTATTGTTAAGTTAGATCTGCTTATTGTGTGTTAGAGTAGGCTTTGTGTGTCAGAAAAGCAAGTAATTAAACCATACCTGTCAACACTGGGATATAAAAATACGGGATATCCTATGCCCCCCAACAACAGTTACAAATATGGGAAGGAAATTAGCTTCAAATGATAGAATACATAAACATTACAAATTTAAAAATAAAATAACAGGTTTGGCCTATTAAAATCAATAGCCTATAAAGAAATTAAATCAAGTCATAAAATCTCGTTCACTTTTTCTTCACTGTAATTAAATATTTATTAAAGGGACTATAGTTATTTAGTGAAGAACAGCGAATCTCTCATTTTGATCCGCTGTTTTGTTTGATAGCAGAGGTGTCACTTTAAGAATGTACAAATCTATAATGGAAGCACTCGATTACCTTCGGAACTGTTTATGCTCATTTAAGACAAAATTATTTGTTTAAAAACACACTCAAATCCAAAATTGTTCACTTTCGCTCATCCTCAAATCAAGTGAATAGAAGCTGATCTGGCAACAGTGTCTTTATCATATCACTACGCAGTGGCAGTTTTTATATATAAAAAGCGAAAGCAAAACTCTCTTGAACAGCTCTTGCAATTATATGCCATTTTAGATTGGCTCTTTGATACTACCTTCATTTTTCATAGAAAGATTTGAAATATGGGAAAATAAATGGTATGATATCGGTATATAATTGTAAAATACGGGAGAATCCCGGCAAAAATGGGAGAATTAACAGGTATAGATTAAACGCATTAATATACTGCTTGACCAATTCATACGTGATTTGTTCATTCATATGAGCGGCAATATACTACCGTGATTTGGTGAGACTGAGCTTACATCTTGAACCGTGGAGTTTGTGTTAACCACACACGGAGTCTAACTTTAATTATATCCTAGCTCCAAACTTCAAGCGTGGCAAAGTCCCCCGACATTTAAATCACATCCAAATTAATTAACCTAAATCTAAGGTAACAAACGAAACCGAAAGCCACGCTACTTTACAAAAAAAAAGTTACTTTACATATCAAAAACAGGCATTATTTTACACAACTATGAACACACATTTGTAATAATTATTTTACCAATAATGCAGGTTGGGGAAATTCCTGAGTTTGCAGTAACTAAAATGCCAACAGAACAGCACTGATCTGCAAAAGCCACTCTATCATGTGTGTATCTGCGCTGCACGCATCTTCCTCTGGCTCTGCGCCTAGTGGATTGATTTTTAACATCTGATGACGCGATGCTCTAAACATTCTTAGCACACCAGCGATCGTACGCTCCAGTAAACAGCCGGTGTTTATCACATCACTGTTATCGTACGCGTCAAAGAGTTAAAAGTGTGTTCATTTTTTTTCTTTTATTATTCAGCGATTCCTCCATGTACCACAGTTTCAGAACCACTGGTTTAAAGCATTTAGGCACAACAAATTATAACATTTGTAACTTTAAGAAAGTTTTTATACAATGAAGACCAGGTTATTTCACATTTGATTATTCAATTTCTTTACCTGAATACTGTTTACTCTCCAGAAAACCATAAAGCACTATTTATTTCACTTTTATCTTTGTATCTAATTGTATCTACCTAATTAACATTAATTTATTATATTTTATGCAGATACACTGCATAAAAAAGACTAGATCATCCCAATTAATCTAAATGAATGAATTATTTCCAAATAGAGCTATTAAAGACATATGGTGAAACTGTATTTACAATGCAATATATATCACAGAAAAACAAAGTATTGCAAAGTGTTAATGTCAAAAATGTTTTCAATATTGTGCAGCATTATTTAAAATATTCACACAATATTTTATATGTATATTGACAGCAAAAAATAAATAAAAATAGTAATTTACTGTGATAAATGATGATTTGGTGTTGTGTACTCTTCAGGATTATGTGGGTGATCTGGCAGCTCAAATCAAGAAAGAGGGTGTTGAGGAGTTTGTTATTGAGTGTTTGGGTACAATGGCAAACCTCACCATACCTGACCTGGATTGGGAGCTCCTGCTGAAAGAATACAACCTTGTGCCCTTCCTCAAAGACCACCTCAAACCAGGTACAGCCTTGTGTGTTTGATGTAGAAGACAACACAGATACAATTATTAAGATTATTAGGTAAATCTGCTCTTTATGAAAGGTTCAAATCTGTTTCAGGGGACAAACGTTGCCTGTTAATTTTAAAAATTATTTTAACTCTCAAGAAGGTATTGCTTACATTCTTTTAGAAAACTAAAACATTCCAGAAACAATTAATTTCAAATATTCTTATGCTTTACGTTGTGTTCTGTTCTTTAAAACTGGTGTGTGAAACAGTTTCCACTTTGCATCCATAGCATTTTAATTTTCATTGGGATACATGATATTACATCACAGATGTTTCATAATTAGAGATGCATGTCTACTATCTCAGAAAAAAAAAACGTATCATATATTGGAATTTTTGGCCAAAGTCATCTATGTACCACATTTCCTGGAAGCTAGCGTCTTACTGTTAGCTGTACCGAGAGGGGAAAAATAGAAATTATTCATAATAATTGCATTGTTATGCAAGTAAATTTCGTTCAGAAATAATGTCTAATACACTACCGGCAGCAGTAATTAAGCATAAATGTTTAAAACATCATAAATGTGTATTTTACTTTTTTATGTATTTAACTTCATCATTAAAGGGAAGATATTTTACCCTTTTTTCAAGATTAGATCATGATTCATCAAATTATTTATCATACTTTTTTGTATGTTGGAAATTGTAGCTGTTTTAGTTGTCTGCGCCTTTAATGCAAATGATGCAAACCCACAGAGATCTCTCACTATTGCTCTGATGGGTTGGGGCTAATAATTCTGACATCAACTGTGTGTATATATATATATATATATAGCGACATTCACAAAAAAAACATTTAGCCTGAGTAAACTTGTTTAAAGCAAACCTGAAACTAGTGGTCTATGATGAAAATGATATAGAGATACTTATCTGTGTGCACTTTTGCTTGCTCAATTTTTAATTTCAAGTCATTTTAAAGTGTGACTTTCTGAAGCATGTGAATGGACATTTACTGTTAGAGCAGTACAATGCATCTTTTTTCATCATGTCAAACAGTATTTGACCTTTGTTCTCTGTGTGTTTTAGGCTCAGCAGAGGATGACATGATCCTGGAGGTGGTTATCATGATCGGTACAGTTTCAATGGACGACTCCTGTGCCGTCATGCTGGCAAAATCCGGCATCATTCCTGCTCTTATTGAACTGCTCAACGGTAAGAGCTCTGCCAGCCTTTACATACATTTATTAGCACAGAGCCAGGGCTCAAAGAAAACAAAACTGATCTCCAAATCTTTTTCATTATCGCTAGCCGTAAAAATAAATTCCAGAGGAAAAGATCAGCAGTGTTTGGATTTCAGCTTTTGTTTGACCCTGCTTGCGTGTCTGTAGCCACTCAAGTACCAGATTTCAATTTGGCGTGCTTTGTCTTGCCTAATGCGATCTGATGAAATGAGTTTTGAATAGTTTATTTAGACTAAACTAATATTAAATTAGAATGAATTAGAATAAATAAACAGGCCTTAGTCATATTGTGTGCTGGGAAGTGACCGTGTTTTCAGGAACAGGAAAGCGCCAGACTCATGGCATGCATCACATTTGCTGGATCTGCTCAATATGAGCCCTCATTTCAATAAATGTCTGATGGCAGGGCTCTTCCTTGCCATGGAAAGAAGTAATGTTTAGTGGCTTAGGAGGGGTGAGCTAAAGCCCAAATTATGCTTTTTTTTAACTGTTAGTGGACTCTGAAGTGGACTTCATATGATTATCTGACATTTTAAGTGAGTCATTTCTGAAGAGAGCAAACATGTTAAGTGCATCCCAAATTGCATGCTTATGCACTGCTCAACACCATTTTGTAATATAAATAGTATAAGTAGTGCATTCGCACTCACAGTTCTACAAAGAGTAAGCGCCATTTAAATACCTGAATGATATATTTATTAAACCAATAAATTAAGTGTGAATAGTTGAACGGTCAATTGTCACAGCTTTGGTAACGTAGCTGAAGGGGAGGAGCTATCAGGTACTGAGATTGAATTACTTTAGTTATTTTGGATTGTGCAAGCAAAATGATCTAAGAGATTATACCACCTCCCATTCCGATGTTCAATGCAGTTGAATTGAGGTATTATTTATTAGTTTGGTGATTTTATTTCACTAAGTTAGAAACTGTTAAATGCTGTCTTGGAAATTGCTTGAATTTGTGGTTAGTAAAAAAAAAAAGGTTAATGTTGTTTTTTTGGATGGCAGTGCATTGTGCTTATATAAGTGTGTATTGTATTGTGTGCCAATTGGGTTACAACTTTTAGATGGACACTGTGGACAGTATGATGAGTAAGGAATAATAGTAGCATCTGCGGCTGCAAAAATCTGACATTGTTATATGAAAACAGTTTCACAAGGTAGTTAGGATAGCACTATTTGATGTATTTCCGGGGAGCCTAACCCTGTTCTGGTACAGAAATTGAATAATTTAAATGCAAAAAATGCTTTTCTTTAAATGGATCTCGTTTCTAGTCCAAATATCTAAATAATCTTAGATCAAGTAAAAAAAACAATCTTTTGTTTTCAAAATGAAGAGTTTTTCCTTAAAGCGAGCAAAATGATCTGTTAATGACGTAAGTAAAATAATCTTTGAAATGTTGATATTTAGACTGGAAGCAAGTACTTTTTTTTTTGCATAAATCATATATATTCCATATAAATACAGTAAGTAAATACAATTCTGTAGCTCCTGATCAGCTAGAATTTAGACTCAATTAGGCATGGGACGATAATCGGTTCTATACCGTTCCAAAGGTATATGTAGGGGTTTTTTTTAGGCATGTTTTTTTTTTACAATTATGATATTTAGTTTTTTAGGGCGACCTGTATCTCCAGCAGAAAAGGACCCTCCACATCAAAAGCTACTGGTCAGCCCACAATTCAGCAAATATTTGAGAAACAAATCACATATAAACCAACATCCAATGCTGCTATGTGCATCCTATGTGGTATGCACCTGTACAGTGGAGTGGCTTACTTGCTTAATTTATATCCAAAGAAAAGAAAGATATCCAAAGTTGCCTTTCCAAGTACTAAAGAAATCTGTGTTTTGTAAACTAATGAAGATAGCAGAATTTAGCCTGACATGTTTACTGCTCCAAAGTATTTAAAATATTTCTTAAAATAAAAATATTGTGTTCAATAGGAAAAAAGTTGCTTTTTACTCGGATATTTAAAAAATATATATTTTAGAGCCGTGATCACAATATGTTTATATCCAAGGTTTTATCCAAGGTTTAAATACCATAAGTATCTTATATTGGACCATGCCAAGACTCATTGCATATCTTGCGATGTGTCTATTGTGGATGCACATATTGCGATATTGATGCTAAAACGACATATTGTGCAGCCCTTGTAGCATCACTTTAGAGGAAGTAAAAATGAACAACCACTGCCAAGACAACTGTCTGAAATCTCAATATTTTTAAAGGGAACTCTAAAAGTTAAAAAAAGTTCACTATGTTTTGAAGTCAATATCAATTATTGCATATTGGAAATGTCAAATATAATAGAAAAATTGTAATATTGTAATTTTCCATACTTGAATGGCAAAATGGGCAGCACGGTGGTGCAGTGAGTAGCACAATTGCCTCACAGCAAGAAGGTTGCTGGTTCGAGCCCTAGCTGGGTCAGTTGGCATTTCTGTGTGGAGTTTGCATGTTTTCCCTGTGTTCGCATGGGTTTCCTCCGGCTGCTCTGGTTTCCCCCACAAGTCCAAAGACATGTGCTATAGGTGAAGGGTTGGGTTGGGTTGCAGCTGGAAGGGCATCCGCTGCGTAAAACATGTGCTGGATAAATTGGCAGTTCATTCCACTGTGGCAACCCCAGATTAATAAAGGGACTAAGCCAAAAAAAAAAAAAATGAATGAATGAATGAATATGGCAAAATGTGACGTTTAAAATTAGATTAAATATAGCAGTTGAAAGAGGATTGTTAATCGTTTTTAAGTTAAAATAACCAAATTTCAAACAAAGCCACTCAATGGCTGCAGCAGATTTCTAAGTAGGCATTTCCAGCTTAATATGTAATTGCTAATCAGTGAATTAAAAAACGAATAGTCTTTGTCAAAATTTTGTTAGAGTCAAGCAAAGGGGATTAAACATTTCCCACAACTGTATTTTAAATAAATATAAAGACATTTTTATCACTCATAACATATGGATAGAGCTAGTACACGAATATTAACAGTGATGAATCAATAGTGTTAGCGCACACTATCAAATGGAGTTTACTTTGAAAAAGCCGTACATTCGAATGCACGACGGGAAAAAAAGGATAAAAGGATACTTTGAGCTTAAGATAGAAACCGTCCCAAAACACACAGAGAAAAAGAAAACAAACATCCCGAATTGGCCACCCTTTTGTTATCCTACTCAAGACACAATGGTTTCAGTTACATGACATTCAACATCTGAAATGTTTTCTCACTACATGCCATGCAATATTTTATAACTTTGATCACAACAATGCAATAACAAATCTGACATTTGTTTCCCTCACGATAAGCAGTATGTGGCAATGGCGCATTGATAGATGCTTGGGTATTATTGTATTTACACTCATGGTTTCATCACTTGTGTTCGTGTACTCGTTGGTTGGCTCTGAAGAGGCGTTGACGTGTACTCTCTGATGTTATTTGTAGCTTGTGCAAAGCTTGCACAGCTCCTTGCTGTAGCCGTATTCAGTTTCTTCTCCCATGGAGACGCTTTTTTTGCTATCATTCTTCTGGTGGAATTTTCATCCCACGGGACCAGATCATTCTGAGCCAGATCAAAATTGAAATAAAGGCTTTTATTAAGGTTAGGAGGGGGGCAGCAACAGCCGCACACTTCTCCATAGGAGCTTTCGGTATCATTACAGAGGAAAAAGTTGATACTTTGCCCAAATGGCGGCTTCTCACGAGAGCCTTCATACATAAACATGATCCTCCAGAGGAGGTTTTGAACGTCAGCTCAAATGAACACGGGCTCCGTTGGATAGGAAATGCCTGCGCAGCTTTGCTAAAGCGTTCATATTTGTTGGTCTGCTGTATCACATCTCTGCTTAAAAAGATAGTTGACTCAAAAATATCAATTCTGCCCTTCAAGTTGTTCCAAGCCTTCATGAGATTTGTTTTTCTGTTGGCCACAAAAGGTTTCAAAAGCTGTGAAAATCATACGTAGGCCTGTCACGATATCTATTTTTTGTTGTACAATATACAGCACCAAAATATATTGTGATAAACGATATTATTGTCATTTTAAGGCCATTTTATGCCATTATATAATACCAGAATGACAATGTAATATTATCATCACAATGCAAGCACACTCTTCCAAAGAACACATCATATTTTATTTATTAAGAATATTTCATTTAATTATAGTCATTTTAACAATTTAATAATGAGCCATTGGAATCAGAATGTGAAAACACATTTACTGAATTAATAATAATAATAATAAATGTTATCAAAAAAAGTAACAGAGGCGGCAATATCTACTACCAGATCAGCCAAAATGTTGCTAAAATTTGTTTTTATGTATGGGTGAGATATATTGCCTCTACAAATATGATTGAGGTCATGTCCATGTCTTGTTCGATAAGTCGATATATTGATTATTGTGACAGGCCTAATCATACGCTGTGAATAGTCATTCATTCATTAAATTTAATATGTCCACTTTATTAATAAAAGGAATTTCCCTTTATTGGAGATTGATTTAATTGCATTAAAATAATTTTTAAATGGCTGTGTTAAAATCTATTTAATTTTATTATAAAAATTTGGCTAATATTTTTGAATAATTTCAAATAGAGAAAAATATTGAGTCAATCCAACAAGATTAAAATGAGCATTTTTTTCTTTTTATAACGCTCGTAGCTGGCCCAAACTACAGACACGTACTGGAGTTTCTGAGCTACTCACCATTTTTTTATCCACAACTTACTTTTCTCAGTTTGTTTAATTTTTTATTTTTAAATATAAAATACACCTATTGAATGCTAAAGGGCTGTATTTAAACCGTTAACCATTGTAATTTATTCATTTATATTCATGACGCTTCCACCAGAGTTTCCCTGGTGACAATGTCATTAGAATTGGCACAATTGTAAGCAAATGCGAAGCAAAATGCTTGATTGTCTCGTTTTTCTTCTGTTGAAGGTGAGTAGATATTTCGAGGAATGTTGGAAATTGGTAACCAATATCTTGCATATTTCAACATTCCTCAAAATATCTTCTTTTGTGTCCAACAGAAAATAAAAGTTTGGAACCACTTGAAGGCTGAGTAAATTTTATTTCATTTATTTTTTGTTATATATATATATATATATATATATATATATATATATATATATATATATATATATATATATATATATATATATATATATATATATAACTTATTCTAACACTGCACTGTAAAAGTGATTAGTTCACTTTTAAAAAGCAAGTAAACAAATTTTTTTTATTAATTATCTCAATTTATTTTTTTACTTAGTTTTTATTATCATCATTTTTCCATATTTAGTATACTTTTTCATGGGGACCTAAAATTTCCCCACAAGGTCCAAATGTACTGGAATTGGTGGTGTTACTGAATAGCTGTACTGGATACAATTTACAAACACAGTCTCTCGATGTTGAAAGTGAAATTTAAAATTATGTGGATATTTGCCTCTGTATTTATAATACGGTTATAATTATCATTATGTTATAATATATGCCTTGTGGCTATTAAAGGAATTACAGCAATCATGGTTGTCTGAAACAACCATCGTTAGATTAAATAGATACAGTTTGACACAATGATTTAATAAGCCTACTCATAAGAACAAAGGCCCAGTATTTTATCTGGTGTTACCTAAAGCATTTTAATGTGAGGGTATTGTAGATGACACAGTTTTGTGTAGTTAAGAGACGTTTTTGTGTTTTTTATATATTAATAAGCTTTATGTGCACATAATTGGTCCAGTGTATCGTTGAAAGTAAAATGGTTGATTTAGTGATGTTTTTCATATGTTTGTGTTTGCAGCCCAGCAGGAGGACGATGAGTTTGTGTGTCAGATCATCTACGTCTTCTACCAGATGGTCTTCCACCAGGCCACCAGAGATGTCATCATTAAGGACACTCGTATCCTTCTTTCAGTCGATTGATTTTGGATGCATTTTCGTGTTTTTTCTGCACAGATGTTTTGTAAATATTGTTTGACAGCTGTTTGGCCTCTGTTCACTGGTGCATTGATACTGTTGGGTTTTTCAGTCTTCAATAGTTTAGATCCACATGGGAAAAAAGCTCATATTCCCAGACTAATGTGCTGTAGAAGATTTGCATGTATTTCAGCTGTTATATATTTATTATTTAACAAATTAAGAAACGGCAAAAAATAATAAATCATGTGAAACCATTCAAATAATAGTAATAAAAACCTATATCGTTCCTCTGTGAGACTAAGACCCCGTTTACACAAATACGTTTCAGTTTTAAAACGCAAAAGTTTTGCTACATTTACGCCTTCAGTCCCCACACTACCTCAGAGATTTTGAGCCCCGAAAACGGAGCATTTTGAAAACGCTGAAGAGGCCATTTTGGTTTTAAAACGCTGCTGCTCCGTGTCAGTGTGGATGGGGGTAAACGGAGACATCTGGCTGCAGACATTCACTACCTGATTGGGCCTTTTTCTCAACATCAAGTTCAGTCTTGCATCCTTTCCTTGTAAGTTCAGACTTCGCAAGTTTGATATGGAGAACAAACTCCCAAGGACATATCAAGTATCTTCAAAGGGAACAGTGTTGGCTGCTTTATAACCTTATTCACATCACCCTGGCTACCTTGTTTCACTATTCACTATCTTGACAATAAAATAAAAAACATAATATAAGGAATGCCTATTTTCATTTTGATATTAATCCTCCACATACACCCATCTAGTCGGTCTGGCTGCGGGGCTGGGGGATAAACCATCTCCAGGCCCACGGCCGAAGCAGCCCAGGAAAGCTTGGTTATCATGTCTGTTTCTAGATCCGATGCCATGCTCGCTACCCTGGAGGGAGGGAGCGGGTTCGAATTTTTCATCAGACAATGACAGTCCATCCTCCGATGCAGTGATGGACATCTGAGCCTCGGTGTCATCAAGTGAGAGGGCGGCCATACAAGGCTGGAGCTCTTCTCTCACTCGAAGAGGTCCGGAAGCCCGAGGGCGGCGGATTTACTCCTACTGTAACCCTCAGATCTGCCCGAGTGCCCAGCGTGGAGCAGGGGACAACTATGGTGGGTGGCCCTTTTGCAAGAGCGAGCCGCAATCTTAACTGCGCAACAGACATGCCACCGCAGTGATGGCATGCACTGCCTGCAAGCACTGCATTAACATGCTGGACCCCCAGACATGAAATGCAGTGCTCGTGCCCATCATCTGGGGACAGGAAACCACAGCATCCAGAAATGCACAGTCGGAGCGACAACTTGAAAAAGACGCGTTGCACGACCGTGTTGCTCTTTTAGGAAATTCGCAACAACACAAACTGCTCTGGGTGTCACACACTCTGGACTGGAAGACCGCTTTCGTTCAGTCTCTCTCTCTGAGTACAGCTGGAGGAACCCTCATTGACTCTCTCAGAAGCTTGGTGAAAGGCTCTGAAGCGAAAAGCGTGCTCAGCTTGGCACGTGCTGCGCTTTTATTGCCAAATTGATTTCAAATAGCTTCAGCTGTACAAACTGACACTGCCAACTCATTGGCATTTCATTGGCCCGTTTATATACTTTTTCAGATGATTGGATTCTGACAAAATCCCCATAGTGGGAGTTTCCACATAGCATTGAAGTTCCCCTCCCGAAGGGGAACCAGGGGTAGATCCTTGATGAACTGTCCAAAATGTGGTGTTTTCACCTGAAAAGCACCCGCCGACTGCCTGGAGCTCAGACATCCACATACGCTGCAGCGCATGCCAGAGTGTGTGTGTGGGGTCACTTAATGTGCATTTTCAGCATTTTACTGTGGACGGGGAACTTTTTAGCAATGCTGGATGAAACGCCAGCATGGACGTGGATCGTGAAATGCCGTTTTAAAACTAAAACGCATCTGTGTAAGCTGGGCCACTATTCATTTTTAGGTGGTTTTGAGAGAACTCTTGACAAAGACCACAAGACACGTTATTGTTTTTGGGGGGGGGTCAAAATTTCTGTAATTATAAGATCTTATACATTATAAGAACTGCTATAGTGAACTATTTGAGCTGTTCACACCCTCATACTCATTACTAAATTATTACGCTAATTTGAGTAATTCGTTACTTCATGTAGTTTGTATGGCATGAATGACCAAAATGGTTCCACGTGTGCCTTTTATAAAAACATCAACCACTGGTATTTAGCATTCAACCACTAAATCCCATCAACCATGGTATTTAGGAATAGCCATGGTGTTTCTAAATACCATGGTTATTATTGTTACCCAAAACCAGGAAACTAAAAAAATATTTTGTTACTAAACAAATGAATGAAAGTGTTTTTAGAAAAATTGAATAGTATAGTTGTCCTTTGAAACATTTTTAACAATTATTTCAGCTAATTGCAACGAAAATTCTTTGAGTTTAAATTTAAAACTAAAATAACTAAAAGAAAAGAAAAAATGTAAGCTATACAGACCTATACATATATTTTTAATAAAATTACTAAATGAAATGATAAAAAAAGACGGTGCAGTGGGTAGTGCTGTCGCCTCACATCAAGAAGGTCGCTGGTTTGAGCCTCGGCTGGGTCAGTTGGCATTTCTGTGTGGAGTTTGCATGTTCTTACTGTGTTCGCGTGGGTTTCCTCCGGGTGCTCCGGTTTCCCCCACAAGTCCAAAGACATGTGCTATAGGTGAATTGGGTAAGCTAAATTATCCGTACTGTAAGTATATGAATGAGAGTGTATGGGTGTTTCCCAGTAATGGGTTGCAGCTGGAAGGGCATCTGCTATGTAAAACATATTCTGGGTGAGTTGGCAGTTCATTCCGCTGTGACGACCCCTGATTAATAAAGGGACTTAGCTGAAAAGAAAATGAATGAATGAATGATAAAGAATTTAAATTAAATTAACAACAAAATCTAAAAATAATTTATTTTATAAAACTTTACAATTAAAAATATATTTGTAATGTTTTTAAATGTGTAAATTAAGTTATAATTTGTAAAAAAACAACACTAGTTACTCGTTGATAGTCAAATAAAAATGCTCAATACTGTCTATTAATGAAATTAGGAATGAATCATTTGTATTAATACCAATAGCGCTCAAACACCGTCAGTAGCAGTACATTTATGACTTCACTTGCCATCACACACCACACATAATGTAAAAAAGATGATAGCAGTGTGATCAAGTGAAATGTGTTTTTACTGATCAAAAATGTCTAATTATGGCAAATGAACTTGATCCCAGTGATTATTGGCAAACGGAAATGAATCATTAAGCTCCTTAACCATACCTAACAGAAGCCCCAGCCTACCTCATCGACCTAATGCATGACAAAAATGTGGAGATCCGGCAGGTGTGTGACAACACTCTGGACATTATTGCTGTAAGTATATTCACAAACCACCGCACACAGATGTGAAGGAGTGTTTTTGCTCAATGCTGCAAGTTTGTGTTTGCAGTGTGGATAAAATCAGTGCAGTTAATGGCCACTCGCTGACATTAGATAGCAGTAATTGCTGGTGAACTCTGAGAGCCAGGTTTGTTCGGGAAGTGTTTCATTCACTTTATTAGCCTGCTGATTTAGCCTCGGCCACATGAAAGCCTGCGTGTGGGATCTGGTTTGTGTCTGTGGTGATAGAGAAAGTGCAGATGTAAAGCTTTGACTTCTAAGTTGATGCTGATGCTACTATCAAGCATTCAGATATTTAGTTACATTAGGTATTTTATGAAGGATACTTCAATTATTTTCCCCTAATGTTGGAGTAGTGGCCTAAAATGATGTTTGAATGAGACATTTGCCCAATATTTGCTTTTAATGACTTTATCAGTTTTATTAAACCGTTAAAAACGAGAGGAGATTGGGCAAAGAAAACTAACTCAGAGAAAATGTTTCGGTGAATTCATTAGTATGAATTCATAAAATAACATTTTATTGTATGATTTTTAAATAAAAAGTAAGCATGAAGGTTACTAAATAACTAAATATAATATTGACAGGTAGGGTGGCATGGTGGCTCTCAGCAAGAAGGTCGCTGGTTTGAGTCCTGGCTGAGTCAGTTGGCATTTCTGTGTGGAGTTTTCTGTGCATGTTCTCTGTGCATGTTCTCCCGTGTTCGCGTGGATTTCCTCTGGGTGCTCCGGTTTCTCCCAGAGTCCAAACACATGCACTGTAGGTAAATTGAGTAAACTAAATTGGCCGTAGTGTATGTGTGTATATGCTGGAAGGGCATCCACTGCGTAAAACATATGCTGGATTGTTAAGTTGGTGGTTCATTCCGCTGTGGCGACCTCTGATGAATAAAGGGACTAAGCTGAAGGAAAATGAATGAATGAATGAACTTTCACAGGCTTATTATTATTATTATTATTATATGTTTATTATAAATATCTTAATTTTCTTAAACATGTTTACTGTTTAAATTTTGTTGAATTAGTTTTAGTTTAGATAGTTAGATAGTTTTGTTTAAGGTGTTTAAGTGATCAGTTTCTTCTGGCAAAAAAGGCAAACTACAGTTTATCACAGTTAAAAAATAAATAATATTTAAATAAAACTAGATAGATAGATAGATAGATAGATAGATAGATAGATAGATAGATAGATAGATAGATAGATAGATAGATAGATAGATAGATAGATAGATAGATAGATAGATAGATAGATAGATAGATAGATAGATAGATAGATAGATAGATAGAATAATGGTAAAAGATAAAACATAGTGTAGATTAAAGTCATTTTAATAAAGTGAAATAGCAAAGGTACCAAAAATGTTTATTCAAATGTAACTAAAGCGGTAAGACTGTTTAAGTTATTTTACTGCTTTGGAAAAAGAAAAGGGCTAACTGCAGTTTATCACAGAATATGAGTTTTATTTTATAAAACTATACTATTACAATATAAGGTTTATATTTGTACTTTCCAAGCACAGCTGCTCAAAATATTTAAAAAACAATCGACCTTAACATTATATCAGTATGTTTGAATCAATAATTGGTACAAATGTACCTGTTCTACTTGAAAAAGATGGTGATTGTGCTGTGCGATCTTAAGCTAAATTAAATCATTTTAATATTATGTTCACAAGAGAACAGGGCCCTTGAGTATCCTTAAGTAAATAATGCTGTTTTTATTGAAAGTTTTATTTATAAAATTAATTTCTTTATATTTTTTTCATTGTAATAGTTTTGCTGTATTTGTCATTTGTTGTTATTTTAAAAATGGTCTGTATTTCTATATATATATATATATATATATATATATATATATATATATATATATATATATATATATATATATATATATATATATATATATATATATATATATATATATATATATATTATTTTTTTTTTTATTTTCATTTTTTATTTATTTTGGTTTGAAGTAACATTAAAGGAAAATAATATTTATTCGACAGCCAGAGGATTAATAATTTATCAATTTATTTTTTTCAGTTAATGTTTATTTTATTTAAAAGAATGTTTTTACTTTTTCATTTTAGTGAATTATACATGTTATTTAAGCTAAATGTATTTAGTCTACTGTTTGCTTTTAATAGCTAGCATAAAAGCATTCAGTTATGCTATTTTTCAACATTTCTTACAGATGTTACTGTTTATGTTAATGAAAAGTCTGTTCAAGTCTAAATTAAATCACTTCCGTGTCTCCTGATGCAAATTCACATTCTCAGATGTACATAATATTAAGGGTTAAATAGTGCTATCAAATTAGCTGCTGGTTCTTTAGTCTTTATCATTAAAAGTCATTTTTCATCATAAGTTCGTTCATACTATAGTGAAATAGAAATGTTATTATGAAGTAAAATGATATTATAACAAAAAAAAATCTTTGGCGTCGTATCCTGCTGCTATTGGACCAGCTTTTGTTTGAGTTTAACCCCAAAGCATCTATCTAGAACCAGTTTCTTGCCACTCTGTAGAATATATTTTGATTCAGTTAATAAAAAAATATAGTAGAAAAATAAAATAGGCCAAAACAGACATGTTAGCAAGTAGATCAAAGTAAAATGAGCACAGAAGAAAGCATGGACTGAAGCACCAGGCTTTTGTACTGTTTTTAAGACACCTTTTGTCATTTTTCCACTTTTAAGTATGAAACAATACATGAATAAATGTTTTTTAGCCCTTTTTTTCTGTTCTGATCATATTTACCTGCAATGATTATTTCTGCACTACAAGAAAACTGACATTTTGAAGAATCCTGCTCTTTTTTTTTTTGTTTATTGACAAAGACAAACATTTTGGAATATCTTTAAATATCTGACAGAAGAAAAAAAAAGGCTCTGTAATGTTGGGTGCAGGTCTGTGTGAGTGTGTGCACTTTCTGGTCCTCTGGCCCCGGGCTCCCGCGCAGATCTGTACTGCTGTCCACATGATGAATGGACAGAGCAGAGAAAAGAGAAACGGGGCTTATTTACTCAGGTTCTGCCACAGGGGGCCTCGGCTGATTAATCCGTATTTTCATTCAGCGGAGCAGGCGGCGGCAGGACGCCTCTGTGGGCCTTTAGACCCGGGACAGAGAGCTGGTCTTGAGCTCTGAGCTCCAGCGGCCCCTGCTGTGCCTCCGCCGTACAGAGCTAATACTCCTTCTCTAATCAAACCAATGCCAACCAAGACCTCAGTTACACTTTATAATGTTTCGGTTTGCCACGAACAAATTCATTTTCTTCACAATTTAGTGTATAGCTACAAAATATTATTCAGAAAACCACAAATATCTGTTGATTAATAAAGCTGTGTTTATTAACAGACATTGTTTGTACAGTAGGTTTTGATTCACAAGGGTATTTTTGTTTAGTTTAGTTTTGTTTTGTTTTATTTAGACTGTCGTATTGCATTATAGTATTTTGACCTCTACTTCTACAAATTTGATTGTGAAAATTTAACTTTGCAGTTTCACAAAGCAACTTTGCTGACATTTTTAAAAAAGTTTATATTAAATATCATTATATATATATATATATATATATATAGAAATATAGAAATATAGAAATATTTTGGTTTTGGGGTCTCCAACAACAGGCTGATATACGTGTAAGGTCAAAAAACACTTTCATTGTCTTATAATATGCATTAATTTTTACCTAATTAGCCCAAAGACTCCCATATGATTTGTTAGTGATTCATTTGTTCCCAAACCCCTCCTTAGCACAAAACTATTCTGCGCTGATTGGATCGATGACCCAGTCTGTTGTGATTGGTCGACTACGTTCAGCACGAGACAGAAAGAAATGCCCACCACAGCTACAGTATGAAGTAGCAGAAAGTTTGTGAGAGCCCAATGCAGGAATGCTATAAAGCAATGCAGTTAAACACCAGAATATTACTCTTAAACCTAATCCCAAGTAATAACAACGACACATTCAGTATTAATCCACACTGTGGCAAAAGTTAAACTATTTTGAAAATTGACCAAGACATGTGTGTGAGGAACAGCTGATGGTGGCTATAGCAACTAACAGCAGAGGCTCACAAGCTCAGAAAAGCATTTAAATTGGTAAAGGAAGAAGCACGCGTCACGTTTTTAACGTGGTTTTGGATGCGATATGTGAACAGCCCTATAAAAATTTAACCTGAGAGATACAGTACAAGCACTGATCTATAATCGTTACGCGATTACAAGCCGTGCGGGGCCATTACAATTTATAACACACATTATACACATATTTTGCAAACTACAAAAAAACGAGGCAACAATTTTAATGACACTTACATGTTATGATCTGGAGGAAGAAGAAACTGGTCCATTTGAACTGTAAAAGTTACTGACAAAGTCCCTGTCAAAGTCTGACAAAGTCCCATACATAATAGTCTCTGCTACTCCTTCAATAGCAAACGGCCAGGGAATCCCACGTTCCAGCGTAGGTTATTGTATCAATCGTCAGGAAAATGACAGGAACAAACACAGCACTAGGTTGGCTATACTGTGTTATTGTTGTCAAAATGAACTTTAACCTTTTATTCCCCGCAGCCGAATCTCCATCTGTCAGTGATCGTCATCTTTGCGTCATGATCAGTCAGCCTCTGCTAGTGTGTGGAGGCAGAGCGTGTTCACATTTTACCGGAACTGGAACTGCATATTTGGTGATGTACCGTGTCGACGTCGATGCGATCTATCAAAAGATCCGAACCCAACACGATTCAATTATTCGACTCTGAGTGAACAATTTCGCTAAAGAGTCGAGTTTTAAACAAGGTGCACTTTAGATTCAAACCTCAGCTGGATGTTTTCATTCACTTAGTGCTGGTACACACTGCATGGAAGCTAATTTTCAAAAACTCATAATAGGGGCTCTTTAATATTTACAGTATTTCAGTGTCCAGTGGCTGCTGTCTAGCTGCCAACAGTTTTCAGAATATCATATATTATGTTCAACAGAAAAAGATTGTTGAGTTATTTTACCTAGCTCAATGTACTTTATTGTACAAAATAGAAATATTTTTTGGATTCATGATTCACACACAATCAACAGTAATACAGCCAAACTGTCACACTATGTAGAATGGAGAAATACTCAAAAAGAAAAAATTCCAACCTTCACACAGTGTTTTTGTCAGAGCTAGCTGGTCAAGTTTGTGGCATTCAGTTTTCGGGTTCAGTCCCTGTGGTGTAATCTTGGATTAATGTTAACATGAAACACTGTTCATTACCCGTTTTGATTCCATAAAGCAACATATTTAACAGCGTTACAGTATATTCAGCTGAAGCTCAACCCATTCAAGTTCTTACCAATCAAAAACTGTTAAAAAAATGTACATGTTAAGTGACTTAACAGTTTTTCTTAATACCGTTTGGACTGGAAGTTGCTACCGACATTTATTCAGTATGAAAGAACTTCTTTCTTACTAGAACTTTTTCTTACTATCAATATTATAAAAACTCTATAGAAATTAAGTTGAATTGAATTGAATATGATGATGTTTTACCAACTGTGTATGCACCCCTCATTTCATCTTTCCCTTGCAGCAAACTAATGGTTGGATGGGGCGTGGAAAGATTCTTTAGTAGATTAACTTGCATGGATTAATTATCTTCAGTGGATTAACTTGCATGGATTAATTTTTCACATTAACACTTACTAAAAAAAACGGTCCTGTGAAGTGTTTGAAATGTGCTTTTTTTATTCAAAGTTAGGCGTATTTGCAACTGAAACGTGACAACAGGGCAGGACATATACCACTCTTTTAAAAAACAGCTAATAGCATTTTATTTTAATCACAGCTCTGCCAGTAAGGGTGATTGAGCTCAAGTGCTTCAAATGAAAAGCAAATGAAAAAGTGTCTTAAAGGGAGCGTTTGATGAGAAAGTGAAGTTTGATGTGACATCAAAAAAATCTTAGAACCATGTAGGCGGAAGTGACAAACTGTAAATGTTGGAAGTTTACATCAGTTTATATCTTATTATTTTGTCATTGTTTTAGAGCACACTAACTTATAGATATCCTTAAGATTAAATTACTGATACTTAGTTAGTTAACTTTATTTGTCTCCGTAGGGAAGACTTCTGACATTTCACATTTGGCACATATATTTAAATAAATCATTTAAAAACATGAAAGCCCTACTCTAAATAAATATCCAGTCTACTAGCCATCAACTGAGGGAGGAGGAATTTAAAAACTTAATCGCTTGAGGTATAAATGATCATTTATTCTTATTTCTCACACACCTGGGAACACAATATCGATGACCTTATTCATTCATTCATTTTCTTTTCAGCTTAGTATCTTTATTAATCTGGGGTCGCCACAGTGGAATGAACCGCCAACTTATCCAGCATTTGTTTTACGCAGCGGATGCCCTTCCAGCTGCAACCCATCTCTGGGAAACATCCATGCACACTCATTCACACTCATACACTATGGACAATTTAGCCTACCCAATTCATCTGTACCACGAGGAAGCCCACGCAACATGCAACATGCAGGGAGAACATGCAAACTCCACACAGAAACTGACCCAGCCGAGGCTCCAACCAGCGACCTTCTTGCTGTGAGGCGACAGTACTACCGACTGCGCCACTGCGTCGCCATATCGATGGCCTGATGGTAACAATTGGAAAGTGTTTGATAAAGGATGTCTCTCATCATTGACAATCATAATAGCCTTATTTAGTACTCTTTCTTTGTATAATGCTCACATTACCACATTACTAACATCTAAAAATAGTTATTTTGATTTCATGGGACCTTTAATAACTGAGAGCCAATTATGTACTCAAGCGTCTCTCAGATGAGCACCACTTCAGCACTGTTTGATTGGAAGTGCTCTATTAAGATGGAGGCAGACTGATGCATACAGAATGATATGCGTTGGCAACTGATTCCAATAACACAAAATCAACTGATTCCCCGTCTCATCAAAAGTGCAGGTTTGGCAGAAAGTCTGTGGGCGATGTGTGGGTTGTGTGTGGCACTCCACCCAGTCTGTGGGCACTGCGCCTTTAATCACTGACCACACCGGATTAAAACAGAGATCTGTTTCTCTATGGCACCATCAGCCTAGAGGGAAAACCCTGCTCAGACAGAAGCCCTCATTGTGGCATGAAATATATCTGCTGTGGAGAGTCCGGACGGAGTTTGAAGTCAGTGAACGGTGGATGGTAGATTGCCAGGCATGACAGTGTATGAGACCCTCAGATATTCTGTTGCGGGGAGTTGGCCCTGAGATTCAGAGTGCCAGCGCTGTTTTGACAGCTTTAAAATGTATGAATTTGCACAGCTGTGTGGTATGATTTAGGTTAGGGAGGCGAACAAATATACATGTTTGTGTGTGTTCCGTAAAGGAGTACGATGAGGAATGGGGGAAGAAGATCCAAAGTGAGAAGTTTCGCTGGCATAACTCGCAGTGGTTGGAGATGGTGGAGAGCAGACAAATGGAGGATGGCGAGCCCTACATGTATGGAGATGACCCGGAGGCTCTCGAACAGCCCGATCTCTTCTACAGCACTGGTTAGAAAGCACACACATGCATGCTGTTTTTGGGGGGAAATATAAGGATTAATTCATCCAAAAATTAAAAGTGTGTTCGGAAATACTCACTCTCATGTCGTTCCAATTCCCTGAGATCTTTGTTCATCTTCAAAACACAAATTTAGATATCTTAAAAGAAATCTGAGATGTCCTTGACCATTTATAGACAGCAATGATCCAGAGATGTCCTGAAACGGAACCCAAAACATTGTAACAGTGATGTTGTATTGTCACTAGTGTATTAAAAAGTAATAGATTACAGTGTTTCCTCTAGGATTTTTTCCAGTTGTGGCGACAGCCTTTTACACAGATCCATCAACTACCAATGGCATTATTTCAATGACAAAAGTTGTGAGCGCAGTAGTAGAAGTCAAGATCGCATTTATGTAATACAAGCATGGGGATCTCTGCGCGCCGATTTTCTCTGTTCGTGCACAAAACTTCTTGCACGCCCTCAAATATTCGCTGCTCAAGTGCAGATTTTCTTGTGCGCTCTCAAATAAACACTGCTGAAGTGCAATTTAGTGCGTTTATGTAACGGGTATGTCTCCGTTTATTAGATTTGCTAGGAATATTTATGAAAGTCTCCAATAGGCCTACAGAGCGGTAAAAACGCGTCCTAAAGTAAAGTGAAACGGCTATAAACCGATAAAGATAAAGTCATTGCAAGCAAAACCATAGACCTTTATCTATATATAAAGTATATTTATATAAACAGTGTTTATCTTAACTGAAAGCTTCGTCGTGTTTGCTAGCCTCATGCATCACGCACCTGTCAGTCAGTCAGTCAGCATGTCACCTTAAAGGGTTAAACAAATAACGCACAGCACTACTACGATTACAGAAAAGTTCGCGCTGTTATAATTCACGTACTTTTTAATACGTTTTGGTGTGATTATTAAAGAAACAACAACTGAATGATTTGAATGAGAAGCTGTAATGTAGCCGTGGTGGGATGAATTTTAGTGTGGCGCCCTGCCACGAAAGAATGAATGTAGTGGAAACCATGGATTACAAATGACTGATTACTACTGGAATATTGTAATCTGATCACATTACTAATTACTTGTAAAAAGTAATCAGATTACTAATTACTTTACTTTGAAGTTACTTTTAAAACATGAAATACACCTATAGAAATACAAATTAAGCTGCAGCTATTTCAGTAATTTAATATTCACTGAGAAACATTTCAA
>NC_079436.1:23482302-23514802 GCF_903798145.1 Danio aesculapii
GGTGTTTTCATACCTGCCTTAGTTCGGTTGAATCACAATAGAGTTCGTTTTCCCTCTTGGTGCGGTTCGTTTGGGCAGGTGTGAATGTAGCAATCGCACTCGAGTGTGCACCAAATGTGGGCCAAAAAAGGTTTTCAAACAAACCCTGGAGTGGTTTGTTTGTGGTAAGAACGTGATCCGAACTAGAACAGACCCAACCACAAAAAGTACAATGCCTTTTTGGACTAATCCAGCTGCCGTAGTTTAATGCGCTGTGCATAATGGGATGTGGAGGAATATTTGTTGACAGCGATTTACCAACTATTTTAAACAGAGAGAAAAAAAAACATTACCTGATGGATTGTTGGTAATATTTCCAGAAGATGACCATGTCGCAGTTTACCTAAATTAATTCACACCTCCTCCTGAAGTAACCTGCCATGTGCCTTCACTGTTTGCAGTGCATTAAAACATTGTTTTCCGGCCACAGCCGTGCTTCATTTTCGAAATGTATAGTTTGTCTAAAGTGATGTATACAAACTATATAGTATACTATGACCAGGGATACAATCAGTCAGCGCAGTCGTCCCTCCATGGTAAAAAGCGACATTTTGTGTCTAGCGGTTTGTTTACTTGCGGGAGTTCGACATGGCATTTTCCCGCACGTTAATTCGGACCATTTGAAAAGCAGTTTAGAAAATATGTTCAATAGCATCTGGCCAATGAGTGATGTGGATTTTGTCACATGGCTGCATTTTGGTTCTTTTCAACTGGTTCGGACCAAAGCAATCAGTATGGTGTGAAAAAGACCCAAAAATGACAGAAAAATGCTACAATGTATCATTTGTTGCCCTTGGTCTGGACCGAATGAACCAAACCACAGATGTGAAAGCCCCCTTAGTGGATCCGCTATGGTGGTACTGCTTAGATTATTAGTTCAAAGCAAGTACTGAGACTTACTAGTTCCAGTATATCCACAGACATGCATTCTGAGAATTTAACGCATCTGTTGCAAACATAACAGGTAGAAAAACCCCATAGCAGATCTATAGACAGGTGGAGCTGGGGAGGAGGGCAGTATCCAAAAACACACTGCAGATTGCTAAAGTAAACCACACTGAGGTTTTTAAATGTTGAGGACCGAGCATTCAACAGCCCTGTAGTATAAATAAGCAAAGTTACCGATTTACCTTAGAAGGTATGCAACTGCTGGAAGTAGAATTAAATGGAGTAAAACCATTTTCAGGACACCAGGAAGCAGTGCTACAGGTACCTCAGGCACACGCTTGGACAAATGGTGCTAAATAAACACCTAACCAATCATAGCTTTGGATCATCCAATGTTTCTCTACAGCGCTGCTACCTAATGTTGTCTAAGTTCACATCCCTGTGAAACTGATACTCAGCTGCCATTGGCTCATGTGAGTTTGAGGGGAGGAGCTTACCGATAGGTCAGTTTGTATGCATTTTGGCTTTGGGTTGTCTTCATACAATATCTTCTTTCTATAGTTGATCAACAGTGGGACTCTCACAGTGACCGAAGCAGCCAGACTGACAGTGAATGACGTCCCGGATGAGGATGGCGATCTCAGTAGTGCACAACTGAAGGACATGGGTTCCCTTCGCCCCTACTCTTCCAAACGGAGACGTGCGATGTTGAGAGCCACAGGGGTGTTGCGCATCGACCGGGAGGAGAAGAGGCAGTTGAAGGATCTGCGGCGCTGGAGGGAAGACTGCGGATGCCACTGCAAGGGCTTCTGTGAGCCCGAAACCTGCTCCTGCAGTCAGGCTGGCATCAAGTGCCAAGTAATAAGCACTACATTATTTATTCTTAATATTTAAAGAGTTCAGATGCAAAAACTTCTAAGTGCCATCTGAATTTTTTTTCTAATATTAACGTTTTTCTCAGGCTCCTACAGTTGAAGTCAGAATTATTAAACCCCCTAAATTATTACCACTCCTGTTTATTTTTTTCCCTTAATTTTTTTCCAACACATTTCTAAAGATAATAGTTTTAATAACTCATTTCTAATAACTGATTTATTTTATCTTTGCCATGATGACAGTAAATAATATTTGACTAGATATTTTTCAAGACACTTCTATACAGCTTAAAGTGACATTTAAAGGCTTAACTAGGTTAATTAGGTTAACTAGGCAGGTTAGGGGAATTAGGCAAGTTGTTGTATAATGATGGCTGGTTCTGTAGACTATCAATAAAATAAATAGCTTAAAGGGGCTAATAATTTATAACTTATTTTTAAAGAAATTTAAATTCTAGCTTTTATGCTAGCCAAAATAAAACAAATAAAACTTTCTGCAGACCAAAAAAATATCAGACATACTGTGAAAATTTCCTTGCTCTGTTAAACATATTTAAAAAAGAAAAAAAATTTTAAAGGTGATTTGATAATTCAGATTTCAACTGTATGTCTTGATTCAGTAATTTAACTTTTATGGCAAAGAATGCTTTCATCGCTTTTAATATGAAACAAAACATGAAACATGAACATAAGAGGCTAAGAAAAATGCTCATTGCTAAAGAAAATTACAGATGGCACAGAGGTTTTTGCATCTGATCTCTTCATTTGATTGTTACCATCGATTGTGTATTTGCCATCTTTTTATTACAAAATATTGTTGTTACCAAGGACTTAATGGAACTTTGTATTTCCTTTATTTTTTAACAATTTCCCAAAGATTTAGAATAGACCTAAATAAGAAGTTTTTAGGGTTTTAGGTTAAAGACGATAAAAAGTTAAAGACTTTAAAAAAATATTGTGATAGAATTCTGAATTCTGATGGAATGTTGTTTAAATTAATGTTTATAGAAATTCACACATAATTTGGTCTTAGAAGTAAACTACCCCTAGGGTCTTATCAAAGCTTAATTCATTTAATTTGCATAATAACTGCGCTAATAAATGCAGTAATAACTGTAATATATTATTATAATGCGATAATTTTATTTTAAATTGTAATCAATTCGTTTAAACACAGGATATTATTAAATGATTTATTAATAAGTAATTTACTTCAGTTTTCTGTCAAAACATCCCTCAGATCCCCTGCTTGAGAAAGAGTTTTTATTCTTTTTTTTAAACCATTATTTATTTTAATTAAATTTGACTCTTTGACCAATTTAATACATCCTTGATATAAAAGTATTTATTTGGAAAGATAATAGAATTGGAAAGATAATAAAAGTAAAAACAGACAATTGTAAAGGGCCCTAAAACTTTGTAGCCTATTTGCAAAATAATCTGTGTTTTGAGTTTTTTTGCAATCCCACATGAAAAAAAAGACATTAGTTATTTACAGTAAATATTATGTTTTACAGTTTTTGAATCATACTATTATGAAGTTTATTCTGCTATATATATATATTATAGCGTTTACAACTCTTTGTTAATTAATGCTATAGCATACTGCAGCTTTATCTGATAAACTGATAAATGCTATAGCAGAGATGCCCAAAAACTAGTGTAACTCCATTCTGTTATAAATGAGATTGTTTTTAACTGCAATAAGTTCATTTTAAAATGTAAAAAAAAATCTATATTTATGCTGTATTAGTTAATATAAAGCAATGTTTTCTAGTTATTTTTAAATATTATTAAATAAATTAGGAAATTGCCCATGGCAACTATATTTGCCTTCAGCCCACTAGCCTCAATCAAATTTGGTTTTTGGCCCTTTATAAGAAAATGTATGGACACCCCTGTTCTTTAGTATACTTTCGTTTTTGTTATGGTAAACTATGGTGTATTGTAGTAAAATATATTTGTAGTAATCTTGTTACAGTATTTATATAATTTGTATATACACTCAAAAAATATTTTTTTACTTGTTCAAACTACTTATTTAAAATGAGCTGAAACAACACAATTCTTGAGCTTTCATTGGGACAACTTAATTTTTTCATGTTTAATCCACATAAATTTGTTAAAAGTGTTAAGTTAACTTAATCGTTTTGTTTTGGGATGACATGAATGAATTGTGTGGAACCCTGCATTTTTTACACTCTAAAAAATAGAGGATTCCACACAATTCATTCATGTTGTCCCAACTATAAGTAGTTTGAACTACGTCAAGCTACAATAAGAAGTTTGAACAATAAGTAGTTAAATAAGTAGTTTGAACAAGTCAAAAAATATTTTTTTGAGTGTAGAGTGTAGCCCTATAGTTGTTGTATTACCACAGATTAATTCAAGTACTTTACTATAGTATGGTTGAAAGACACTATAGAGTTTACTATAAATTACGTTTACAAAATTACTTCGTTTTTTCTTCTTCATGTCAGTAGAGAAAAATCTTTGAATAGGTATCATTTATGATTTTATTTGTAATCATCATCATCATCATCATCACTGTATTTGTGAAAGTTGAAGAAGCTTTGCACTAGTATTAATGGTTTTTATAATTGTAACAGATGGATCGTTCCAACTTTCCCTGTGGATGCTCAAAGGAATGCTGTGGGAATCCCGCAGGCCGTATTGAGTTCAACTCTAGTCGCGTACGGAGCCACTACATCCACACACACATGAAGCTGGAGCTGGAAAAGAGGCTCGATGACACCCAACAGCAATCCACACAGAGAAACAAATCCATCCCAAATCCTGTAGAAAGCATCTCTCCGCCATTCAGACAAGCGGAAAACAGCTGGAGCAGCGATACCTCCTGCTCATCCTCTCTCAGTCTGGACTCAGAAACAGATGCAAGTCCTTCCTCAGAGGACATGGAGGACACTAGACTTACTCACATACTCAGCTTCTCAGATTCAGATGCAGACCAGTGTCCTTACATTAAAGACTACGATCTGTCCAAAGAAGCTGCTCGGTTCGCATCCACAAATGATAACGAACAATCAAAAACCAAACCCCAACTAGAGTATTTAGATGAAAATGCCAACCAGGTCAAATGTGTAAACAATTCTTTTTTTGATATCCCTAATACGCCTTCTGCATCTCCAGATCACACTGTGAATGGTTACATGGACCTCAGTCTGTCTTCGGATTCTGACTTGATGTTTTTTGACACGTTTCATGAGTTTAATTATTTTAAAACATACGGTCATTTGGACTACATCTCACATCTGCAGTTTCCTCGCTGTCCCAGTCCTGCTCAAACAGAGGATTCGGGAATCAGCCTTCTGGAGTCTCTTGTAGGAATTTCATAATATTTTTTTACTGTGGATTTTACTGAACCTTTAAAGACAAATGTTTTATTCTCATTTAGTTTGAGAGGAAAAGCGTGAATATTTTCAGAATTTAAGGATATTCCTTGGAAATGTATTTTAGGATGTTGGTGTGAGTTTGTGATCATATTGTAAATACTGTTAAAACCACTCTGCATGATGTATTATGAGTTGTGTGCAGGTTTTCATTTTGTTGCCAAACTTTTTTACATTTGTACAATGATTTCAGGTCAATTTTTTTATTTATTCTTTATAAACTAAAGCCTTTATTGTCTTTTTTTCTTTAAATAAGATTCTAATTAATCCCATTGCAGTAAGTAGTTTTACTGGTTAATGTTTACTGAAAAAAATGTATTCATATTTATTTCTCAAATATGTTTTAACAGATCGTGTATGTAATGTGACCATCTTTTTTTTCATAGTGCAGTTAACTTTCTTAATGTTTCACTAACTGTTATAAAAACAATAGAAACCATCAAAGAACAATTTATTGAACAATTACAATTTATTTATTATGGTTATATGGGGGCAGCATGGTGGCTCAGTGGTTAGCACTTTCACCTCACAGTGAGAAGGTCGCTGGTGCGGATCCCGGCTGGGCCAGTTGGTATTTCTGTGTGGAGTTTGCATGTTCTCCCTGTGTTGGTTTCCTCCAGTTTCCCCCGCAGTCCAAAGACATGCGGTACAGGTGAAATGAATAAATTATATTGGCGATAGTGTATGAGTGTGTATAGGTGTTTTCCAATACTGGGTTGTGGTTGGAAGCTGTGTAAAACATTTGCTGGAATAGTTGGCGGTTCATTCTGTTGTGGCGACCTCTGAAATAGACTAAGCCGAAGAAAAAGGAATTAATAAATGAATGAATAATTGATTATAATGTAAATTGTATTGGGTTTAATGGAAACTGTAATGGTGCCTATGGGTCTTTACTTGTAATTTTTTTTTGCAAATCCAAATTCAATAAGTTCCAAAACACATTGGAAAAAAGTAAAATGCTATTGATGGTTACATTTCCATGGCTTGTAATGGTTTTTAATGGTATTTGTAGTAAAAACCATTAAAACTTCTTCTATTTCTATTGTTTTTTTTTTTCAGCAGGAATGAAAATTTTCCTTTTTTTCATATAAATTCTATTTTCAAGGGCCAGCATGCCTTAGTGATTTTCATTCAGATGAATGACATGTAAAACAGAAATTCAGCCTGTGTTTGCTTTGAGAATGTTTCATTTCATTTATCATTTATGTATTTTCAATATTTAGTAAATGTTTTTGGACATGTATGAAAGTTTTTCTTTCGTTCTTTTTCTATCTGTGGAAAAACTCATTCTAATAAAATATATTTCACAAAACAAGGAAGAAATGCTCATTTATATGAAAGAAAAAGTAACAATTCAACAAAAGATCTTCACGTCTACATCTACCTTTGACAGGAATTGACAGAAATGGACATTACTGCACGATTACTTGATTGTTAATATTATTGTTATTCTTGCATATTTATTAAAGATGATATTATTTAGGCTACTTAAATTTTTTTAACAACTTTAAAGTTATCTATGACATAACTTTTGACCTTTAAGCATAAAAAGTAAACATTTTGTAGCATTTTAATCCAAATATCACACTGTTCCCTATGGAAACTACCAGTGTCTATCATTATGATGATGAATTCAACACTTCCTGTGTTCTTAAATGTTTGTTTTTACTGCTGTTATCTTTTCAATCAGATGTGGTCAATTTCAACATCTCCATCTTGTTATGGCAACTCTGAAAAGCCGTAAACAGGAATTCGTAAAGGCTGATTTTAGGTCACACTTTCAACTTTGTTAGTGTCTACCCTGTTCAGACAGAAAAGTAAAGACAAGTAAAAGTTTTGTTGACACTTTATTTTGATGGTCTCTACTGCACATTTTGTTGACTAAAAGTTGCATTGCGACTACATGCCAATTACTTCTCATTTGAGTTTTAGTAGACTATATCTGTTGATACTGCTCCTTCAACAGACATTTAACTGACTATAAGAAACTTTGCAAGTACATGCCAGCTTACACTAACCCTAACCCTAACCCCAACCTAACAGTCTAATTGCAATCTAAAGAGAATTAGTTGGCATGTAGATGCAATGTAACTTAAATTCAACAAAATGCACTCACTGCACCACCATGCTGCCCTAATGTTAAATATAATATGTTAAATATAAATGTAATCTACATCATGGCATTTCACAGATATGTAGAAAGCTGAATGTGATGCAAATGTTTCTGACACCCATACCCTTCACATTATTCCACTTTTAGGCCTTCTGCTGTTTTTAATCTGTACAGGCCACAAGAGGGCCCCAGTAAACAACAGATTCTCAAGTAGTCTTAAAGGGACAGTTCACCCAAAACTTAATTCTGTCATCATCATTTACTCGGCCTTCACTTGTCACAAACCTGTTTAAGTTTCTTTTCACTGTTGAACACAAGATATTATGAAGAAATCTAGAAACCAGAAAACACTGACTTCCATAGCATTTGTTTTTCCTTATATGGATGTCAGTGGTTATTCCAGTTTTCTCCAAAATATTTTCTTTTGTGTTGAACAGCTAAAAGAAACTCACAAAGGTTAGGAACCCCTTCAGGGTGAGTAAATGATGAGTACATTTGTTACTTTCCAGAACAGAACAAGTCCAAAGACATGTGACACAGGTGAATTGGGTATGCTAAAAATTGACCGTAGTGTATGAGTGTGTGTGAATGAGCGTGTATGGGTGTTTCCCAGTGATGGGTTGCCGCTGGAAGGGCATCTGGTGTGTAAAACATATGCTGGATAAGTTGGCGGTTCATTCCGCTGTGGCAACCCCTGACTAATAAAGGGACTAAGCCAAAAAGAAAATGAATGAATGAATGATGTCACTATAAAAATAATTAATTGATACATTCATTTACTTTTGGCTTAGTCCCTTTATTAATCTGGGTCACCACAGCGGAATAAACCGCCAATTTACCTTAAAAATTATTTAAAAACATAATGATTATTAATTATTCAATGAATTGATTAAAAACATAAATAGCAAAATATCAATATACAGGCAATGCAGTGGCACAGTAGGTAGTGCTGTCGCCTCATAGCAAGAAGGTCGCTGGTTCGAGCCTTGGCTGGGTCAGTTGGCATTTCTTTGTGGAGTTTGCATGTTCTCCCCGCGTTCGCGTGGGTTCCCTCTGGGTATTCCGGTATCCCCCACAGTCCAAAGACATGCAGTACAGGTGAATTGGGTAGGCTAAATTGTCAGTAGTGGATGTGTGTGAATGCAAGAGTGTGTGGATGTTTCCCAGAGATGGGTTGCAGCTGGAAGGGCATCCGCTGCGTAAAACATGTGCTGGATAAGTTGGTGGTTCATTCCACTATGGCGACCCTGGATTAATACAGGGACTAAGCAGAAAAGGAAAATCAATGGATGAATGATATCAATATACAATACTTTTGAATTACTTTTATTTTAATTACAAGCCACACACGATTGTATTTGCTTAATCTAAAAAAATGAGGAAATGTGTTCTGTGTAGGAGGGGCCCTCATTCTCTGGGAGTCACTAAAAAATAGGCTGACAATCTCAAGAAGTTTTCAAAGGGGATCCCGTTAAGGTTAGGTTAGGTTAGACTAGGTTAGGTTACTTTATTTATACCATTAGGTAGATTTGTTTTGCATAAAGAATCCTCATTCATGACAAAGTCACACAGAAACATAGCCCAAGTAAAAAACAATGAACAGATCCAATAAAAAAAAACTAATATAGGAATAAACTGAGCATCTGATTACTGAGATTATCTGACGATTTAGTTTACAGTTTATTTGCAGTTATATTACTAAAAAGACTAGAGTTCGGAGACAGAAAAGTGTCTAGATCGTTGTCACCATGTTCGATTGCTCTCCCCTGTCTGGATGGACAACATGGCCACGATGTGATGAGTAATCCCTGTCTGGGTCGTTTGTTTCGGAAAAGCTAAACATAACACTGCAAAACATCGAAACACTCAAAAGCAATGGGTTTGACACAGAGCAGTGGTGGTGGGCCCGATGGGGGAACAGAAGGATATCATGTCCATGGGGTAAATTATTTTAATTTTGCTGACTTTGACATCGAAGAGCTTTGCATGTTAGCTTTGGGTCGAAGAAGTTCTCATGTTCGCATTGGCATATTATGTATAGGTTTTTTACATTTGTGTATTGAAATGTTTAGATAAATAAGCAATTGTGACATATTTAGGATATTAGTCCACTAAATCTGAAAAAATAAATAAAGAAAGAAAGAAAGAAAGAAAGAAAGAAAGAACATTTGTTGGCTCAAAAATGTCGGGAAAATTGTAGTTTAGGTTTGACAGATTGTACTGCTGTAACGTTAAATTCTCTTGTGATTTCCTGAGCACTGAAGTATAGTCCTCAACGCGTATAAAGTGATTGTATTGTTTCTATGTGTTTTGGAATGACGTGGTCAGTAGGGTAATCCTGCTCTCATGGAATATTTAAGCGCAGCCGCCACGTCATTGAAGAGAGATTGCGTAATATTTACATAAACCCGTTCTCTCAGTCTCTCAGAGATTTAATACTTCAGAATGCATACGGCTGTATTCTGTGGATGTTATTATAGTTGCAGTATGTGCAATATAGTGCAACCTCAGTGAATAGGGATTTAAATGTCTTTCAAAAAAATAGATCTGTGTATAGTTTGTATACACTCTGTAGTGATTTGCTCCAATTGCTTTACAGGTTCAAGAAGACTCACCTGCAGAGAAAGCTGGTTTGGAGCCCTTTTTTGATTTCATCATATCTATTGGCCATAACCGCCTTGTAAGTTTGTGGATTGGTCGGTTTTTGTTCTGCACAAAGGTTTATTTTAGTTTATTTTAACCCCCAGACCTCAGTTAGTGTCTGAGACCTCAGTGAAGTTATAATTGTCAACATTTATTGTGTTTATATAAAGAATAATATAAAAAATACTTATGTTATTATAAATAGTTTTTGTTATTTGTGTGAAGAACTTGTGTAACTTAAAAGATACAAAAAGTTAGAATCTCCTGAGAGCCTTTCTGCTGACACATTAAACAAGATCTTATGCAATGTTTAAGATAATGGAAAATTAATCGTTCTGTAATGTCAATGATTTATGCAGAGAAAGATAATAATTCAAACTATAATCTCACATAGCCAGATTTATATAGTCTAAGCATTACTTTAAATCAAACAATCATAAGAGTCTAGTTGTTATCACCTAACCGTTCAGTGTGATGAGGAGTTATTGCATAGTTTCTTCAAAACATCTACATTGCTATAATTAGATACTTTCTTAACTGCTATTGTCTCACAGGTGTCAGTTTGAGTTCTGCATACACCGTCCCTTTAATAAAACTAACAATTTATTTAAAGGGTTCTTATTAGTCTGTGAAACTGAATGGATATAATCACTGAAATGCACAAGAATGTTCTGGAATATTGAAATATGCCTAATGGCTAATCTACTCTACTAATTCTATTAGTACATCTCCTGTAAATGTGGTCAAATGTGATTTTTTTTTGGATTGTAATGTTTTATATATGTTGTCTGAACAGAATCAGGAGAATGATATGCTCAAAGACCTCCTCAAAGCTAATGTGGAGAAACCAGTCAAGATGGAAGTTTACAATACAAAGACAATGAGGATGCGGGAGCTGGAGGTGGTTCCCAGCAACATGTGGGGTGGACAAGGACTTTTGGGAGCCAGTGTCCGTTTCTGTAGCTTTGAAGGTGCAAATGAAAATGTCTGGCATGTTCTTGTAAGTGATCTTTGGATTAAAAGAATATCATTTTTTTTGTAAATAGGCTCATTTTACAAGTCACCTAGAGTTAAACAGTTGCACAATTAGCTTAGTTTAGCTTAGTTTAGCACAGCATAAATCATTGATTCAAGGAACTTTTCTGCCTTACCATGGCTGCAGTAGGTGCAATGCTATTAGGCAATGCTGTTACCCAGTGACCTAGCTTGGAGGGGTGGGGGAGGGCTATTTTTAGGCAATACATAATATCATTGCACCTGCTGCAGCCATGGTACTGCAGCAAAGTTCCTTGGTTATTACGCCAGAAGGAGAGTAATTGCAGACAGTTACAGAAATTCCTAGTAAAACAAATTTATGCTAAATTAAGCTAAAAGTGCTCCCACCAGATCCGGAGATTAGCTGAATTGATTCAAATATTAAAATTGTAAATTTTAATAAGAATTGTAAAATTTTAATAAGGCAATTTCTCTTTTTAATAAGTGATCTCTGAATTATTTTAATTTTATCTTGGCAAATGTGTTTTTCTCTTTATAAAATTAGTTTGCTCTCTTTGGTTTTAGGATGTGGAGTCAAATTCTCCAGCTGCAATGGCTGGACTCCAGGAACATTCAGATTTCATTGTTGGAGCTGACCAGGTTCTGCAAGATGTAAGATGTGAATAATCATTAGGAATTTGTTGTTGCTATTTCTGGAACAAAGTCTGTGTATGCGCCATGCAGTTTTATTGTTATGAAACATTGGTTTGTCATTTGCCAACAGTCTGAGGATTTCTTCTCCCTAATTGAAGCCCATGAGGGGAAACCACTGAAGCTACTGATTTACAATACGGACACAGATAAATGCAGGGAGGTTGTTGTTACACCAAATGGTGCCTGGGGGGGAGAAGGAAGGTATTGACACTTTTACTGAGGATATAAAACTTTAATGATTGTTATATTTTTCTTTAGTGCCTCTTCTGGAGTTGTTGTTCAGTTCATTGTAATGTTTTTGCAATTGTAGTCTCGGCTGTGGTATTGGATATGGCTACCTGCACCGAATCCCAGCACAACCCGAAGGCCCAAAATCTGAAAAGGTCAGTCAAAGAGAGTCACCTGTGGCAGGGACACCAGAGCAAGAATATCCAACAAATGGATTCTCAGAGGTATTTTTCTTTTTCACATATAGTGTTGTATTACATTACACTGCATTTTATATTAGTTTATCCAAAAATATCTATTTACTTGCTTGCATATTTTTCCAAACCTCAAACTTAGATATTTAATGTCAATTTTTTTTGTCCATCCATTAAAAATAAAAAGGGTCCAATTATGGACATAGTGCAATGTTTCACTATGAAATTTACTAGAGCTGTGTTAAAAAGGCATTCGAGAAATCAATTCTGCAATTTCAAAATGCACCGCTATTCTCTCTTAAGTCGATTCTAAGCCTTGTTTTTACCAACAGATGATACTGTATGCTTTACAAACAGCCATACTCCACTTGTATCCAGTTTTTTACACTAATACCACCTGTACCAAAAGATAATCATTAATAAAATTAGGAAAGATTTAAGTGAATTACAAGAGTGTTCATATTTAGCTGTGTTTACATAAAATCTTGTGATCTAGGAATTTATTTAGGTCACCAGCCATGACAATTGTATGTCATGATTTTGCCAAGTATGATGTGATCCTGGATTAACATCTATGTTGATCCTGCAACATCATCATTTTTGTTCCGAAATGTAATCCATACCTATTCCCTACCCCTAAACCCAACCATAACTAAATTATTCTCAGAATCAGAGGGGAATAATAGTTAGATAACAATCATGTAGAAGACTAAACTTAATTCTGATTGGCTGATTGGAATGTTGTTCCAGGATCAACATAAATGTTAATCCAGGAACATGTCCTACTTGGTGAAATTAGGTAAGCGTTGACAATTTGATAACTGTATCATAAGCAATATACCAAATATTTGTTTACTTTTTTATACGTAGAAGAAAGAAATACTCAGTGGTTTAGAAAAGACCTGGCCATTTTACGGCCCATGGGCCACATGCGGCCCGCTGGACTTCTTTGCTCGGCCCGTGTGAAGTATTTATTTAATTTAAATTCAGCCACAAACAGGGCCTTGCAATGTGCAGGTCTGAAATTGCGAGTCAACAAAAGAGGACTTCCACATATAGTGTACTTTGTGTGCTCTGTTTTGTTATTTCAAATGAAGATGCGTTGGTTCAATGTGCAAATAGGAAGGGGTGCATATGCGGTATGTCATGCTCACATTTTCTAAGCGCAGCGAGTAGAAATTTTTTTTAATATTTCATAGTGCCTTGAGCGAACCACAAGTCATGTGACAAGAACCAAGCAGGCAGTTTCACACTTTGTATGGAATTACACAGTAATAAAGGTAGACTGATTACCTCAGATTAATAATTTAACAAATCCAGATACAAATCCTCTCTCAGTGATGATCATTACATCAAATATCCACCTCACATTCAACCTGACTTTACTGCCTTGTTCAGCCCAACACAAACTAGAATTCTCTCACTGAACCTAAAAAAATTAATGAATGAATAAATAATTAAATGTAAATGTACTAAGGTGAAGCAATCAAACAAAAAAAAAAGTGGTGCTCACTGCAGAGCCACTTGGGCAGAGCTGAGCTCCAGCTCCTCCTTCCTTGCACTTCTTCTATGAGTGATGTCACTGGGGGTTGGGGGTGGGGTGGGTATACGCATTGAAACAGCTTATAGGAGGAGGAGCGAGAGCTCAAGCTCCCCCTTGCTGGAGCTCAAGTGGCTCTGCAGCGAGCAGTGTCTCAACAAAAAACCCTGTGGCATTTATATGAGATTTACATTGTGATGCTGTTCTTGAAAATACTTAAGTTTTTGTGTAAAACTGATTATTTTTTTTAAACTCTAGAGTTTGTCTGAGTCTAATGTGGCCCCTTAGAAAAATTAATTGCTCAAGCCTGGTTTAGAATGATGTAAGGATTAATTAAATGCATACAGTTTTTTTTTTGGGTGAAATGCTCTTTAAATTATTTATATATGTGCATAAATTGGTTAAATAACACTTCCAGATTTGAAAAAGATACCTACTTTGGTAAATTCTTAGAAATCAAATTAAAATATTTACAGTAAATTAAAATAGAACCTAAAATGACTTTCCTCAGGTGTCGTTGATGGCGTCTGGTCAGTCATTGAGTGGTTTGGATCTTGAAACCCCACTGCCACCTCCCATTCAGAGAGTCATGGATCCTGGTAAGGCCTCAAAATAACTCTTCTGTAGAACAAGACTCATGACAAGACGCAGTAATGCATCAAAGCAATGGTTTCTCCAGGCTTCTCAGATCACTCAGAAGTGGCCGTGATGAATTCCGAAGTTTCAGACATTGCAGATCGACTGGACCTCTCCACTTCTTCCATCGACATGACAAACACATCTCTGGCTGTCAAAGAAGATGTAGACGTATCAGGTGTCGGTGAGGCCACTTTGCTTGCTTTAGGTTATATTTTTAAAATGAGAAGGATCCTTGATCATACTGGCAGTTTTTCCCTATGTGACCCTAAATTCAGGTCAGAAGCTGAACTAACTATAAAATAATATTACACATTTGTAGCCTGCACTTAACTATTAAATAACATTATACAAATTATAATGACATTCATTATAAACAACTAGCCAAATGAAATAAAAAAAATAATAAAGCTAACCAAGCATCACGTTTTCGACTATTTTTATGGAAAAAATGCATTTAAATTCACACATTCCTCATTACGCATAAAACATCCTCATTTGGCTGTACAGACTGTACTTGTTTGTTTGACTGCAGGCTGTGAGCTCAAGTTAACAGTGCTGTAATGTATTGTGAACATGAGAGATACTCCAGAATAATCATAGATTTTGTCATTATAATGTAGAAAGAGCTTAAATTTCTCCATCATTTTCGGTCATACAAAAAACGTAAGACATAATTCAAAACTGTAATTGGTTTAATATGCTTTTGTAGAAAGTCACAATAATAAAAAGAGTTAGTCTGGGAGTGAATGTGGGCAGCAATGCTTTGATTTGGAAATTTGTTATGGTCTTCCAATGCTGAACGCAACCCAAATTGGGGTCTGCAGCACTTCCAAAAGTCTTCGTTTTTGAGGATTAAAATCTAGTGTAAATGTATCCTAAGTATTTGTGTATCATTTGTTCTTTTCATATTCCACTTGAATATGAAAAAAAAGACTTTCTGTTCAGTAAAGCAATGGAAAGGTTGCATGTAACGTCAAAATAAATGTTGTTCCATTTAAAACACGCTGACAAAAAATAAATATTATACTGCTCATAACTGGCCCTTATACGAGAACTATGTTGTCTTGATGAGGGAAATATGTCTTAACGAAATCATGTTATTACAAGAAAATACCTTTTAATAACATAATTAATTAGAAAAAGATTAAAGCCTATAGTAGGCTAGCCTGTGTGTGGCAGCATTATGTCACCGTGAATGAGTCTGCTTTTCTGGTCTCGGAATATTAAAAAAACAAGCCTTTTTTTTTCATTTTTGTTTTGTAGTGAATTTATTTTTTGTTATTCAAAATTTCAGAAAATTGAAAAAAGGACTCGTTTTTCTTATTCATGTGCAATAAAACATTTTAAAAAACAAGTAACTACTTATTTTTAGTATTTTCAATTTCATGCTCAAATTGAAAATAATAAACTGTATTCTCAAATTGCTAATAGTAAACTGCACAGATCTGATTTTGATATTTAGCTCTCCAACTTGACATTATCCGGAAGTTTGTAAGTGTGCAGTGGCGGGAATGTACTGCGTCTTCATATACAGTTGAAGTCAGAATTATTAGTCCCCTGAATTTCTAGCTCCCCTGTTTATTTTTTTCCACAATTTCTGTTTAATGGAGAGATTTTTTTTCAACACATTTCTAAAGATAATAGTTTTAATAACTCTTTTCTAATGACTGATTTATTTTATCTTTGTCATGATGACAGTAAATAATATTTGACTAGATATTTTTCAAGACACTTCTATACAGCTTAAAGTGACATTTTAAAGGCTTAACTGGGTTAATTAGCTTAACTAGGCAGGTTAGGGTAATTAGGCAAGTTAATGTATAACGATGGTTTGTTCTGTAGACAATAGGGAAAAATTTAGCTTAAAGGGGCTAATAATTTGGACCTTTAAAATAATTTTAAATAAAATTTAAAACTGCTTTTATTCTAGCCGAAATTAAACAAATAAGACTTTCTTTAGAAAAAAAAAATATTATCAGACATACTGTGAAAAATTCCTTGCCCTGTTAAACATAATTTGGGAAATATTTCAAAAAGAAAAAAAGGGGGGCTAATAATTCTGACTTCACCTGTAGGTATATTTCTTATGTATATGCTAGGACAGTACTTTGATTTGGTTCAAGAGCTATTTGAAAGAGAGAAGATTCATGCAGTGGTAAAGTACTTTAATAAAACATGTCACATATTGTGACCAATATCAGATGGTCACTGATATCGACAGACTGCAAGGAATGCTCAACAATCAGTTATTTTGGCCTTTGGTTAAACTGAATATGAAAAGATGAAATGACACACAGATTCATTTGGTGAACAGAATTCATTCTGTGCGCTCAAGTCATGGTCATGAAATGAAATGTGCACTGATTTCTCTCTTATTGCAGAGGAGCTTCAAGACAGTGATTTCCATAGTGGTGACCCTGAGGAGCAAATTACAGAGGAATATTCTGCAATGGATTTCAGCTCCTCTATTACACCACCTTCAAATGCTTCTCCTCCTCTTTCTCTGTCACACTCTCTTCTCCCAAATCCTCCTCTCGATAATAGAATGCTGACAGACGTGGCATCTTTGATGAATTCTTCAATCCCGCCTCTCGATTCTTCCATACCTCCGCTAGACATCTCTTCCCTGCTCATTGACCCAGTCGCTCTTCATTTGGAGTCGTCTGCCCTGCCTGAAGAACAATTTCCCTCAGACACTGATGGTGTCAGTCAGGGCTTTTCTGAGGAGCCTCAATCATTTGAGGGCCAAGAGGAACCTGTTTCCTCTGATCTGACCTCATTTGATTCCCATAATGCTGATGTTGAAGCTAATCTCCAGTAGTGTCAATACCAGGTACAGTCTTGTATCTTGTTTACGTGGTTGCTCAACAATCATCGAGTGTGTGTTTTCTAATGGCTTTGTTACTGTTAGAATCTTGAGCGTGTGTTTTTTTAATGGTTGTGTGCAATTTACTTTTATTTAGTGGTTTTCGTGCTGATAGGCTTTATGATAGGCTGTTGGAATGTAAGTAGGCCAATGTTTTCTTTTAGATATGAGATCTTAATTTAGTTTTATGTTACTAAGTTGAAACCTGATTAACTCCGCTTAGATTCCTTAGACTGGTTTTAAGTCTCATGGTATTTTGAAAGTAGCATACTAATCCTTTATTTAATTGACAGTTTGTTCTAAATATTTTAGTATTTATTTAGCTACTACACGAGCACTCATGGATTGCTGCGTTCAATTGAACAAGTGTAGATTATGTAGAGTTAAAGGCAGACTATATACAAAGGATCTTTGAAACACTGTGATGCAATAGACTTATTTTGTCTAGACAAAACATTACATTATTTTGGTTGCTATTTAATCGTTTAGAAGTGTTGCAACATGTTGGGTTTTTATTGATTTTGTTTGGGTGTTTGTAAAGCAAAGCACAGTTTTTAAAATGCTGGACGTGGGTTTTGTGTTTTAACCAAAATCTTACTTGTTACTTTGAATTTTTACTTTGAATACACAGCCTTTCCAATTTTTTTTATTTGATAACATACATAAATATATAGGTGCACAATAAAGATTCGGCCTCATGCAATGCAGGTGCTTTTTGTTTCCATGTGTTATGAATAGGGCTGCACGATTAATCGAAAGCGATTTTGTGTGTGCATTTTGTCAGTTAAGCTGGTTCTGTAATCAGTAGTAAGTAGTAACGTGCTTTCAAATGGAGCAGCATTTACCACACAGAGTCTTAGTTCACTGACAAGCTATGCAAAATCATATGCATGATCACAGACCGTTCAATCGTTTATTTCTAAAATCGAAGATAATCATTCTACGATGTGACCGCTGCTAACATAATTTCTCAGTGATCTATGGCTCTATGTTGTTTCTACATCCGAAAGTACATCAATATACTACATTTAATAACAGTTTTTGACTATAATAAATAATTCAGTGAGATGATTCCATAGTTTTGAGATTATTAGACACATTGAATCAATGAAGCTAGTTTAATCAGCTCTGTTTGATTTCCTGAGTCTCTTCTGTTGCGCCATATTTACAGTTTCTGCATGAGAGTTTCCTGTTAGGATAAACTACTGATCACAGAGCCATGCTTCCTTGACCAGATGTGCATGACAGTTGCAGTTTTTGCTAAATTGAGATATCAATTTCAATTTGATCATGTAGCTCTAGTTACGAGTGACCAAAAATTCTTTGTTGTTGTTTAAAACGTTTTTTTAAACCCCTCACACACGTGTGTGAATACAAGTGTCAATTGGTCTTACTGTCAGTGTTTTTTCAGTTGCTGTTCTTGTTTTATTCCTTTTGTATGTTGTTTTTCTGAAACATTGGCACAGTCCAGTTTGATATCTTGTGGACAGACCAAGTTCTAACAATCATGACATTTTAATCAACCATAAACTTTAGAATGAAAAAGCACAGAAATTAAACAAGGATGAAACTTTCTATTTTATTTGTGGTGGGTTTATGGTTTATAAGACTGGTTGGAAAGGCTGTGTGTTTGACTACATATATCCATAAATAAAAATATATGTACACTTTGGACTTTAGTTTTTGGGCCTGTCCAAATACCCACATTTGCTTTCTTGGCCACTTGAAAGTGTGCGCACATTAAATGTACACTAAATCTAAACTATCTAAAATACCATTTCAGAGCAGTGTTCAATGCCAAGCGTATCCCATCATGCATTGTGTTCTGGAAACAAATTATAATAATAGACTTTTTTTGTCAAGACCTGTCTATAATTTGGTAGGATGTTTTATTGGTTCATGCTGCAGAAATTTTCTCTATCATTTAATTATGAACACCAAACACTTAAATTTTGTTTGTTATACGAATTATACATATTTTGTTACTCTAAGAATAAAACAGTTGAATGCCACAAAATATGCAATGTAAATTCATATTTACAGTTAATATACTGTTAAATCATACAAAATAATACTTATTATTTAAACATCACAACCCTGTGATGAATTTTCTTCACACCCACTTTATAAGCACTATATTAAATACAGGGAAAATGTCATTTAAGTAGACATTATTAAAATGGCCAAGACTGCAAGTGGTGGTTTGTGAACAGGCCCTTTCTCAGGTGTGTAATTTAGGCTGGAAAGAGTAATGCTATATTCATGCTTAAATGTTTGTTGACAAAAGTGTTAAAAATCAACACTAGAGAAAGTTGTCACAGTAATAAATTTTGCCACTTTTTAATTTTTGTGACGTATATACTTGGTTGTTAATTGTTTTTGGTTGTTTAATTGTGGTTTAGATGTTTATTGATCTATGCAAATATGGCTATTGTATTGAAATTTCTGTGGTGTTAAGATGACTCTATCACTGCCACATTTAAGAATAGTGTCATATTCAGGACTTTTCTGTGTCTTGTTGATGGGAAGATCTGAATGAGACAATACCTCTTTGATCTGAAGTTCTTTATCATAGTTCATAAAGAGTTTCAGCTGTGAACAAAGACTTTATATGTGTCGATTCCTGAAGAAAACATCTCTTTGGATTAATATTCATTAATGGTTTGTTGTTAGGAAAGACTATTTGACTTTTTTAAGACAAATGTACAGAATATCTGTTCTTCCTGATATGTATATTTTTGTATTGTAATGCTACCAACGCTTGACAAGAAGGTTAAACACAAAAATGGTTTAATTTTACAACACAAATTGTATTCTTTTGCTTTGTGGGGAAATAACGAAGTGAAAACACTGGAACCATACATGGCAATAAAAGATCCAAACTATTCATTGTTATTATTGGTGATGTTTTATACTTTGGTGTTGTTAGTTATTGAAGGTAAAGACTGAAGAAAAAGTTTTCCTTCTCCAAAAACCAACCATTCTGTCATTTTTGCTTGTTTGTTGTTATTATAGAAAGCCTTTTAAAAGTTTACCACTTGTACTTATTTATAGACAATATCATCTTCATTAAACACAAAGATCTTTTGTATTAATCATTTATTTATTTGACTAGTCACAGCTGCATTTTTACAACTAGTCAAAATGGTCACCATAGAATTCAATTAAAAATATTTCTAGAAAACGAAGAGGCAAAAAAAGTTAAGATATTGTGTTCAAATATATCTAAAAGTGTGTAGTTGGCTAGTTAATCAAAAAGAAGCCTACAGTTACCTATTTATGTAATAATTATTGGCTGATAAGTAATCAAAGATCTGGTATCTAATGAATAAGTTTAAAAAAGGGATTAAATCTAAAGAACAACCTCTAGTATATAATTATTTGTATTTAATTTGTTACATTTATGATTACATGGTCTCATCTAAAGATAATTAACATGCAGTAGTGAATCCACATAAAGTGTCAGTATTTTAATTGTTCCAGCGTTATGGATGTGACATTTGCAGTAAAAACTTAAAAAACAAATTCACAGAGAAAATAAATACTAACATTATATTGAAACATCTGTTTATATTTTTATAGTTATGGTATCAGAAAAACATCAATCAGTAAACACAATCTGTGGTCACACCAGAGTTTGTGTGTGCGAAATTCTGTAGTGCGGCGCTGCGAAAAGGGGCTGGATTAAACAAGATGATGAGACATTTAAAAAAGCGAGCGATTGCTCCATGTTTTAAATTTCTTTAAGCTGCGGTCACACTTGACTTTTCTTCCCATAGACTCCCATAGGCAAGGTCATGCGTCAAGTTTCGCATGTTGCTGCGGTGCAAAGTTCAAGCTTGGTGAACTCTGACCTGCAAAATCGCATCACTTGACTGCGTGAGACCAATTGAGGATTAAAACACGACCTCTCTGGACAGAAATGTAAAATATTAAGCAATCGTTGGCTTTTTTAAATGTCTAATTATCTTGTTTAATCCCGCCCCTTTTCACAGCGCAGTAAGACAGAATTTCTAATTATCTTGTTTAATCTCGCCCCTTTTCGCAGCGCCATACGACAGAATTTCGCACACACAAAGCCCAGTGTGACCGTAGCTTTAAGCTGCGGTCACACTTGGCTTTTCCTCCCATAGACTTCCATTCATACGCACGTGAATGCGTCAGACCGGAAACGCAGGGTCATGCGTCGAGTTTCGCAGGTTACTGCAGTGCAAAGTTCAAGCTTGGTGAACTCTGACCTGCAAAATCGCATCATTTGACTGCATGAGACCAATCGAGGAAGCAACATGCGAAACTTGACGCATGACCTTGCGTTTCCGGTCTGACGCATTCGCATGCGTATGAATGGAAGTCTATGGGAGGAAAAGCCTAGTGTGACCGCAGCTTCAAGCTACCGTCACACTGGGCTTTGTGTGTGCGAAATTCTGTCGTACAGTGCTGCGAAAAGAGGTGGGGTTAAACAAGATGATTAGACATTAAAAAAGCACGCGATTGCTCCATGTTTTAAATTTCTGTCTAGAGAGGTCATGTTTTGATCCTCGATTGGTCTTACGCAGTCAAGTGATGCGATTTTGCAGGTCAGAGTTCACCAAGCTTGAACTTTGCACCGCAGCAACCTGCGAAACTGGATGCATGACCTTGCGTTTCCGGTCTGACGCATTCGCGTGTGTATGAATGGAAGTCTATGGGAAGAAAAGCCCAGTGTGACCGCAGCTTCAATCTAATGACTCGTTTTAAGTGGTTCTTAATGAACCGATTGATCCAGTTCAGCAAATCCAACTGATTCTTTTAAAATGATTTGCATTTCCAGTAAACACTAATCCACAACTTACTTAAAGTAAGTACCTACTTTTAATCTTGCCTGGCACTCCCTCTGACATGGAAAGAACAAAATCCCAAGTTATCAACTTAATTATCAACTCAAATCACAAATCGGTTGCAGTGCTTTATTCGGAACAGTACAGAGAACCTATATAGAGATGGGTTGGAGCGGATGCCCGCAGCTGGAAGGGCATCCGCTGCGTAAAAAAACAGATTGATGAATGAGCAAGTTGGCGGTTCATTCCACTGTGGCGACCCCAGATTAATAAAGGGACTAATCCGAAAAGAAAATGAATAAGTGAATGAATAAAGGAAAAGTTTCACAAGAAAGGAATCAGTAAAGGAAAGTTTCACAAGACTGTCATTGTGATGCACAGTCATGTGATGTGATCCTCCTCACTGTATAACGGGGAGCCGCTGCTCGAGCTCTGCATGGGGTCTAAAATCAGTGTTCCAGTGCAGGACATGAGGACGCCGATTCTCTCCAGTTTCTGCGGTAACCGGTCCTGAGGAAAGACCTCAGGCCTGTATTCGTGGATGTACGCAATGCAACAAATATGCGGTCTCCTCCTCACACTTTTGTTTGCTGAGGTGAGTAACGCGATATGAATCAAACTAGTTTTGTCCACTTCACGGTATTTAATAAAATGTAAGTCTATCCAAAACGCGTTCGTTTTTGAAGAAGACTTGGCTTTGCTTTCATATACCGTTTTGTTCTCGCTATATGTGACGAAAATAGCAAATTATTACCACACACGGATTCTCTGTTCAGCTAACACAAACATTGTTTATTGTTCTTGTCCATGACAAAGACAAGAAGCTCTTTGTGCTTCATTGTATCAGTGGTGTCATTCATCAACTGTAAAAACAAAACAAAAACTTATATATTTAGTATATAGTTTTTTTTTTTGTTATAGCCTACAAAAAAGAAAAGAAAATGTAGTTTGCTTACTATTTACTCACTCTCAAGTAGTTCCAACCTTAATAAGTTTCTTTAGTCTGTCAAACTTTAAGATATTTGGAGGTTTTTCCATATAGGAAAAACAAATACAATGGAAGTCAAGGGCTACAGGTTTCCAGCTTTCTTCAAAAAGAGAAATGAGGGTGAGTAAACGATGACAGAATTTTCAGTATTGGGTGAACTATCTCTTTAATTCAACCTAGGTTTAAGTATGTTTTATGTATACGTTATGTAGCAGGTTGTCAATGTGCTGTTTCAGTACCATTTGGGACTATAACTAAATTGGCTAACATTTTGCTTATTAAATAATTGATTTTAAGTATACTTTACAGATTTATTTTTTAATTTTAACTGCAACTCTATGAACGTATAGGTATGTTGATAGTAAACTACTTTTTAAAATCCCTTTGGTCACTTTACAATAATATACTATTAGGTAATTAGGAACAATGCTTGTACTTCAATAATCACAGTTCAACATTTACTAATACATTATTGTAACCTAAAGTTGTGCTTGTTAACATTAGTTATGCACCGTGAGTTAACAAACTAACAATGAACTTTCTGTTAATGAATTTAAGGTCGTCCATATTGTTAAGTCTTCATATTTGTACAACCTAATTATATCTTAGTTTGGTTCCTTTTATTGTTTTACTAGAAATATAATTTAACCATACTTTTATTAGCTTTAATGTAAATGTTTATTTACCTTATTACCAGTGGATTACACAGTATCCACATTAAAATTGAAAGCATATTGGTTGTCTTTAAAAATTTGCATGTATTGCTTTGAATGCCAAACCAAATAACAACGAAACTGAAATTTACATCAATGTACAAGACAAAACAAACAGCATCAGCTAAATTAGATTTATCAGTATAAACTATATGAAATATAAAAAAAAATGCTATTTAATAGGTTACTAAAACAGGAGTATAATTAGAATAAGTAATCATATTTTAGGTAGCCTGTATCTCAATAATAAGACTGAGTACAAGTATTATATAGGCTAAATACACTTTTTTTTTTGTCAGTAAGTATAAGTAGAACTCTAAGTATATTAAAGTTAATTAAATGTAGACTTAATAATTCAGATTCTAAGGTATGGTTCACCTTTTGCTTACTGAATAATAAATGACAGCGTCAAGTAAATTGGGCCAGTAGTTTCTGTAATCACTGAAAACAGTTTTGTACAGTTGTCTCAAAAATGGCTTATATGACCCAACTGGCCATACAGGAAAAACTGGTGTCACAACATGGTAATTCTTTTTCTTTAAAATGTCTGACACACAAGACAAAAAACATGAGAGCCAACACTAAGGCTAAAAGAGTCTTACTTAATTTAATAGATGCAATCTTTTCAGAGTATTTTTAGTCACATCTTGATTTTGCATTGCATTGCTTTTATTGCAAACTGGTTCAGTTAATAGTTGATCGCTTAAAAATGTAAGAGTCCATTTTGAAATGTTAAGCTTCTCTGAATTTACTAGATCCACTATATGGTTTTGAGTAAAATCTTAATATTTATGTCAGGTAAATTTTTTTTCCAAATTTTCAATTACATGGTCATTTAAGATGTATTTTCACTCTCCAGAAAATTATTGTTGGTCAGAAAAACAAATGTTTCATGTTGTGATTGATTTTTCTCTGATTATTGATTGCCGTTCTATAGTTCAAACATTGGTATTGTGTTGTCTAAAAATTAAACACCTCTGAAGAGATGGCACCCTTTTGCTATTTTATACAAAAAATTGTATTTTAACTTTGTATTTTATTTTAACTTAAGAAGAATTTTGAACCAGAATTACATTTTATTCAAAGTTATAAATCCAAATTTAGGAATTTCTCAGAAACTGAGAAATGGCTGCTTAATGTTTTCCAGAGTTGTACAAATATCTTTATTTTGTCTTTTTTTGCTTTAGTTTGGAAACTCAGCAGAATCTCTTCTTTTGCAGACAGTTGCTGAAAAAAAGTACTGTTGGTACTTTGAAGGAGATTATCCTGTATACTTCATGTAAGTTCAGTTAAAAATGATAGGTTGAAATGGGCAGTAATGGTTTTAAGTACTGAAGCAGGAGCCACATTACCTTATTATAGTCTTCACCTAACTCAGCCCTTTAGCTTTGTTCATATTAGTCTTAACAGAACAGTGGTTAAATGATTCATTCAGATGCGCATTAAGAGAATCACTTGCCTAAGAAACGTTGCCTCTCTGTTTTGCTGGTGTGAATGAGAGTGATTTATCATTGGTGTTCATGTTTGGCCGGATGCTGACAGGCGCCACAGGAGGTGCGAGACACAGTTCAGACTGAACTGAACGGCAGAGGCTTCTTACTTTGACTTTAACACAACACATTCATCATCAAGTCAATGTGCTTTTACCTCACAAGTGCAGCATTGTGCTGAAGGAAATCTGAATGAAAACCTTACATATAATATATATAAACCTATGCTATGAAAATTCAATAGACTTTTCTGTGGTACAATACTTTGTACAATGTATATTGTTTTAATTGTAAGTTAGCTAAATTCATTATATATATTTATATTTTAATGCTTTTTACATATGTATAGTATGCCCACTGGGGCTATATTTATTTGTTTGTTCAGGTTTAGTTGATTTAATTCCAATGCCTAAAAAAATAACATGTATGATAAGTATTTTAAATGATAAATTATAAAAAATATATATAGTAGTCAGCATTTGAAGTGAATAAAAAAGTTTATAAAAAAACTATTGAACAAAACCTTTTCTTGTCTTTGGACAATTTTGAAAAACTTTTTTGATACACTTCAAATGTTGAATACTATATCAATCACATATACACTACTAAAAAACTCCTTTTTAACTAAACTAGACTTATTTTTAAAAGTATTTTGTTGTTAGGTATAAGATTTAAAGCCTCAAACTATTGAATGTATATAAAACATTTAGCTAATCATATATATTTCAGCATAACCTTCAAGCCATAAAAGGGCTAAACGATGAGGATGAATAAGTCTTTCTCTTCTAGATGCAAGGCATATGAGGACTGCTGTGGCACAGAATGCTGCGTTCGAGCTCTTGCTGTTCAGAGAATATGGTATTTCTGGTGAGTCACTTGCCTTAAAGTTCATTTTATTTGGCAGTTTTTAAGCTATAACTTTATTGTTTTGGTTACCTACGAAATTACATTTAAAATGTACTTGGCTTAGAGAATGAATTGGAACAACCATCAATTTTCCAAACCAGCCCACCTTACGTCGACCTGCATTGGAGCATTACAAGTGATCTTCTGACTTTGACTGGTCTGCAGGTTACTGCTGATTATTGCTATTTTATGCTGCTGCAGCACTGGCTACTTCATCCGCAGACGGGCCCACCCTTACTCTCCATCCGACAGGCCTGAGTTTACTGTGGCCTTCAGCAGAAACCCCATCATAACACCAGGTAATATCTCCATTTCCCAATTTTTCCCACACTTCACAATACTGTTTCATATAATGAGATGTAGTTGGGAGAGCGAGAGAAAAAGTGATTCGTTACTTTAAAAAATTGAGCTAAACCCATTTTAACTTGAAACTGTTAAAGGGTTAGTTCACCTAAAAATCTAAATTATGTTGTTTATTGATTACTTTCATCTTGTTTCAAACCCCTTAGAACTTCATTCTTCTTCGGAACACAAATTAAGATATTTAGGTAAAATATGAGAAACCTCTGATCCTCCAAAGATGGCAAAGATCTCCAATCATTCAAAGTCCAGAAATATACCAAAACAATTCATCAAAACTGCCCATTAGCCTGGTTCAATGTCAAGTTACCTGGTTCAATCAAGTTACAAGAAATCTTTAGTGTTCAGATTAAACAAAAATATTGACTTTATTCAACAATAAGGCACACGTTCATATATCGCTCTTGCCTCTGAACCAATACTTCAGATGTGTCTGGGCTTTGTTTAAAGAATTAGGAAGGTTTCAGATTCATTCATTCATTCATTTTCTTTTCGGCTTAGTCCCTTTATTTATCTGGGTTCACCACAGCAGAATGAACCGCCAACTTATCCAGCATATGTTGTACCAAGCAGATGCCCTTCCAGCCGCAAACCATCACTGGGAAACATTCATACACACTCATTCACGCACACACTCATACACTGCGGTCAATTTTAGCATACCCAATTCACCTATACCACATGTCTTTGGACTTGTGGGTGAAACCGGAGCATGCAGAGGAAACCCACGCGAACATGAGGCGAACATGCAAACTCCACACAGAAATGCCAACTGCCTCAGCCAAGACTCGAACCAGCAAACTTCTTGCTGTGAGGCGAACGTGCTACCCTCTGTCACAGCGTAGCCAAGCGTTCAGATTTCACCTAAAATATCTTCATTTGGGTTTCGAAGATTAACGAAGCTCTCAGGGGTTTGAATCAACATAAGGGTAGGATTTTTGGGTAAACTAGTCCTTTGAGTTGACTGAACTTAATTTTCAAAATTATGTACATAGTTCATTTAATTAATAATTTTAAGGCAATGGTTTCACTCATATCTTACATTAAAACCAATTGCTACTTTTTACAGTGTAGGTTTGAATTTGTGCTTCATTTTTGCCATGAAAATAACATTACAATTTATATTAAATTTGATGTTAGTATCATAAGCATATTTGCAATATTAGAATTAATGGTAGAGTACATGAGTCACTAGGGCAGTACCTTTTCAAAATGTCCCAATTGTATTTAATTGGTCCATGTTTGTACCTCAAAGCTACATATTATTATCTATACATTTTAGGCACTAATATGTACCTTTAAAGAGAAAACTCCACCAAAAATTAAAATTAGCTCATCATTTACACCCCCTCATGTGGTATTTGCTGGTTGCCGGTGCCCATCAATTTCCATGGTTGGAAAAAAGACCAGAATTCAACCAGAATTCTTCAAAACATCCTTTCTTTGTTTTAAACAGAAGAATGAAACTCTTAAAGGTTTTAAAACCACACGAGGGAGAATAAATAATGAGGTAATTTTTGGATGAACTATACTTTTAAGACACTGAAATGGATTTTTAGATTCAAATGTGTACCTTTCGAAAGGTTACCACCCAAGTGACAGCTTTAGTACTTCTGAATCTGAGACTGTGTTCATTGTTCACCGTGTTATGTTCCTCCAGATGTCTATAGTATAATAATATTCAACAAGTTCATACCTTTACAGAAGAAAGAGTTTTTTTTTTTAGGTTTGTTAATTCTAGTATGTTTTCTTTTAATATTCAGTGGCTGAACTGTGAGGTAAATAATGTCACCTCATTGTACCCAGTTTAAAAAAACGAAACAAAACACTTTACTGACTGTTTGTAGTTTAGCAGAAGATGCACCTATAATTAACCAAAGCATCATGAGGGATGGAAATGGTGGATAAGTCACTGATGTGCTGTGATATGCTGTGGTTATTAATAGGCCTGCGTCAGCCTGGCTTTCACAGTTATGGAGACTCAGAGACCGCAGTCATTTCCACTGTCTTCCCTGCAGTGACTGCGCTATCCTACTACAGCCAGACTCCTCATTCTCATCCTCCTCCTCCTTCATATGAGCAGGTCATGCAGGATTCACAGAAGAAATAACAATATCAGCAGGAGAACACTGAGTCCTGAGGATCAACCCTACAGCACTGTGACCTTTACTTACATGCCTTCAAGACACTGAAGCAGCTCAACAGCTCAGACGAGACTGGAGGAAACAAACCGGAACAAATGTAAATATAAACAAAAAGAGAAAGATTAAAATGGCTTCCATTTTTTTTGTCAGCATAGAAAACCAAAAGGTTTAAAAGTTCAAAAGGTTAAAGTTCCTCTTTTGGGAATAGTGTTCCTAAACTTATAGCTTAAGTAACAACTGTTGCATTTTAGATTTTATTATATCAATTACTTCTAAAGAAATTGTTTTTTAAAATTAAATTGTTAAATAATTTTATCATCTGCATCCATAAGTTATATAAATCAAATTAACTGTAGAATGTTTTTTTTTTCAATAAAAATGAAAGTTCTATATATTTTGCATACATGAATAATTCAATAAATTCTTTGAATATATTTATGTATTTATTATTTCAGTATTACAATTTAGAAATAATTCTAATGAAATATATCTGAAATATGATATATTGAAATATGATACAATACTGCTTTGTTTAAAATATTAGAATTATTTATTTTGAAGTAATATTAATAAAATATATTTGTAACGACATCTGAATTTTCAAGTCGACACTACTTTTTTGAATTGTTAAATATTTGTATTATTTATTAGAAATAGTAAATAATAAATATTTGAAATATAATATTATCTGAATGATCTGATCAACATTGTTTTGTTCTATATATTAATATTATTTCTTTTGAAATAATATAATAAAATATATTTGGACTGGACATCTGAATTTTCTAATCAACACTGCTTTATTGCATTGTCTAATATATTTGTATTGTTTATTAAAAATAGTATTAATAAATATATATTTGAAATATGAGGTCTGAATTATATGATCACACTGTTTTGTTTTATATATTAATATTATTTCTTTTGAAATAAAAATAATAAAATATTTTTATAACTGGACATGAGAATTTTCAAGTCGACACTGCTTTATTGCATTGTTAAATATTTGTATTATTTATTAGAAATAGTATTAATAAATAATATATATTTTAAATATGATGTCTGAAATATCTGATCAATACTGTTTTGTTCTATATATTAATATAATTTATTTTGAAATAATATTAATTACATTTATTTGTAACAATATTGTTCCCAGTACTGGGTTGCGGCTGGAAGGGCACTGAGTAAAACATGTGCTGGAATAGGTGACAGTTTATTTCGCTGTGGTGACTCCTAATAAATAAGGGACTAAGCCGAAGGAAAATTAATGAATGAATAAAACCACATTGAGTTATAAAGTAAACACTATTTTTTTGTTAAATATATTAATATTATTTATTTTAAAATAATATAAATAAAAAATATTTGTAACAGGACATCTGAATTTTCTAGTCGACACCATTTTATTGCTTTAATAAATCTATTATTTATTAGAAATACTATTAATAAATAATATATATATATATATTAAATAATTTCTAAATTACTTAACATAGTTCTAGTAGTCCAGATTTCTGAGTCGAATTAATTAGTTTTGAGAATTACATTATCTAGTCAACACATCTTTGCTGAAATATATTAGTATTGTATTAATAATATATAAAGCAAAAAAAATATGAATATCTTAATTTATGTCATACAAAAATCCACAAGATATTTTTGTTAACTTTCATTATTAACCATTCATTAGCACCACAAGGTGGTGCTGCAACATAATAATCCCTTGTTAGTTCTGCTTATGCATTACCATTACTTACTAATGTATTTGTGAGGGAGGCACACATGCCAACATCAGTTTATATCTCATTGTCATAATTTCATCCTCAAAATGATGATAAATGCAACATTCACTCAAAACAAAAGCACATGAACAGACTAAACAACCTTCGGTCTGCCTATTCCATTACACACTCATGTAGAAGAGTGAATATCACGAGGATTCTGAATAGTGCCATATAGAAATGTATGTCTGAGAGAAAGTTTCACTCCAGGAAACAAATATTACAGTTACGCCTCTGAGAATGTTCAAGGTGAAAAAGAAAGCAGAAGATAAAACGACACCAAAGCACACAGTTTGATGTTGGAGATTGAGTTTGATTAGATCCGAGATTGTGTGCGGCTCAGGGTCATCTCCATTCATTCTCTCAAGAGCCCTTGCACATTAGAATTTATGCTTGAAGAAGTCATTCCTCTTAATCCTGCAGCAGTTTGAGTCTTTTCTCAGACCAGATCAGGCATAGTGGCAGATCTGGCCTTGTGCAACTTTGTTTTAGCCTAGAGTGCAACATTTGATGTAGATTCTTTCAGAGCAAACAATATTTCTGTAAGGACTCGCAAGAGAAAGCCTTGAGAACAGCGCTGAATCCATGAGGAAGGTGAGGAGGCTGTGAGCATACAAATGATTAACAAACTATTGAACACAAATGATGTGATTCTTAGTTTAAATCTCACAATCTTGATGCTTTCCTTTAATGGAGCTACTTAAAAGACTTTTCTTACCTCAAGAACACACACACACTTTCCTCTCTATATGCACCAGACACTTTCTTATAAACACTCCATGTTACTAGCACTCAAAAGGATGACACGCATGTATATTTGTGAATGTACCACAAGTCATATTTCACAGAAAAAATGAAGTACAGTTATAGACTGAAATATCAACCTGCAGCGCAAGACCGGTTTCTCACAGAAGCTAAGCTGCACTGAGTCTGATCAGTACCTGGATGGGAGACCACATGGGAAAACTACATTGCTGTTGGGAGCGGTGTTAATGAAGCCAGTAGGGGGCGCTCAACCTGCGGTCATATATAGGGCATATTTTATGTTATCATAATGATCTAATGTGGCAGTAAGATTGTAACTGTACTGCGCATTTACACAGTGGCCATGTTCATCTATGTAAACACACAAAAACAACATTAACAATATAGCAGACACTGTAAAAAGCCTATTCTCAGCCACTAGACTTTTCTGACAGGTGATTAGAGTGTCATCGAGTGTCAGATGTGAAAGTATGTTGTGGGACTGCTATACAAGAGTTATTATTATGGATCTCCTAACTTCAGTGTGCAGCCATGCTGCCGTTGTAGGTGGTGTATTCTGGGGAATTTTTGTACCCCTTGGTTTCGAGTGTGGTCCTGAGAAATCTCAGTTTAGAGGGCTATCTAGCCCTTCCCCTTCACTCTACGCCTTCAAGCTAAAGAGGATTGGGACACGCCTACCTCTTTACATGAACGCGCAAAATGAGGGGTAGGAGTAAGGGGAAGAGCTATGGGGAGACTTGGGATTGGTCCTTAAATACCCAGAATTGTAGACAGCAGCCTCTGGTGGATTTGCGAGAAATCCCCTGTATGAGAAAACATGCTCCAGTGACATATTATTGAGATCATCAAAAATGTACACACCGACCACTAGTGGATTTGTTAAAACAAGAACGGATGTAGTGCAGGGTAGACATTTTTCTGTTCTCAGAAATGTATACCTGGGCACATTTTCCCAATAGCCTGGGTTGATTGAAACGATTTCTGAAATTAGAAAAAAATGTAAGGCGGTGTTCAATTTCATCCTTTGGGAAACGATTTAATTATTGGAAAATGGGCGTTGCTAATAAAATGGAGGATTGTTTATACATTTTTTTGTTACAAAATAATGAAGTGCATTGATACAGTTTATACCAAGTGCTAGTACATATAAAATAGGAAGGGTACATCTTGATTTCATGGTATCTTAAAAGTGAGTAAACCTGTAGCCTTAAAAGAGATATGTTGATTTACTGAAAAAAAGTGAGTAGACCCGTTGTAATTTTAAGTTGGCTTAATTTTTATAGTTATCCATATATTTAATTTACTTAATAATTTTAAGGTAATGGGTCTTTTTTTAAAATGTAGTCAACTAATCCCTTTTTACTCACCTTTTTGAAAAAGTACAATATAACTGCTGATTGACTACTGTA
>NC_079436.1:23519802-23564802 GCF_903798145.1 Danio aesculapii
GCCTGTATAAAAACTGTCCTCGAAGGGCTGCCCTTTGAGCAACCAGAAAGGAATCACTTGCGTTTCTTCTGTATTTTTCCCTTGCTGCAAGAACAATAAATCTCAGTATTTTTGACACCTGCATAAAACTTTACTAATATTCATGAATCATGAAATGGGTCATGATAATTATAAAGGCTTTGTGACCTTTTGAAGAGTCTTTTAAGTCTTTTGAACACCTTTTCAAGTAAGAAGTTTACAGGTGTGCAATGCATATATTATGACCAAATTTCTTCTAGAATCAGTTTTTCAGTGTGTTTCCTCTATGAGAGGCATTCGTTCTGCTCCTCCAGTTTCCTCAGCCATGATTGCTGTGTTGTTTCTAGGTACAAGAAGCGGGCAGATTCTGAAGTGTTTCAAAGAAAAATAATTGAGTTGGTTGACTTCCAATGCACCTCGACCCCTTGAGATGCCTGCAAAACCTGAACAGCAAAAGAGATGCTCAACACAGAGTGACAACAGCGGTAACTTCAGTGTGTGGAGCTGATAATGTAGACGCAATTAAGTGCTCAGCAATTTAGTGAAGTATTAATAGAGTTTTTTAGCACACTGTTATCCCTAAAGTTGTATTAATTCAAAACACCTAGATTCAATAAACATAAATACCAATTTTTTTGCTCAATTACTCAATTTGTTTAGTTTGTTGTACGATTTGCATGATATTTTTTATTCTACTGGAATGTTTAAATTGAATGTACTTAACAAAGCTTATTCTAGTCTGTTGTAAAAGTAGTGATCTGCAAGGGAAAATGTGATTGGCTCTTTGTCTTTGGACTGACGTCACTGGTGGATACAGCTTGAGCGCGCATTTTCGAATGGCTGCTGATCACTGTGAGTACGATTTCATATTTTTGTCTCAAACAGCCCATACAATGTTTTTCTTTAATAAACAAAGTATGTAACAGTTAACAAGAAAGCTACATTTAAGATTAAGCTGTGTCTAACGTTAGGATCATGTTATTGTTCCGGTCAATCGCAACCGCCATTACCACATTTATAAACAGCTCTAAGACATGCAAAGTGCAAAGACGTGCGTAATGCGATCGTGACATCGAACATATAATTTGTAAAAAAGTGAATGTTAGTTTTGCATGTGTTAGCGTGTTCATTTATGCTACGTTATAACCGATCGCGGCCTCCGCATTATAACTTAACGTTACAGTTACTGTACGTGAAAACATGCTTTATGAGGTCGTCACATGTTTAATATTGATATTGTATTCGATGAGTCATCCGCGTTATCTGTTGTGTAAATTGGTTATTTTTTCAGTTGTGGTTATGTATCGTCAGAGATGTTTAGCATAACATTAACCTGAGCTTTTTTAATGTTTCTTTGTAAGTGAAGCATTAAACAGACTAGAATACATTGAGATTTGCCTCTTTCTTCACATGTAATAAATACGAATCCATGTTAGTCAGCAATTTTTAAAGATATGTAACCTTGTGCTCATCAACATGATCTTAGCAAGTGCATTTTCAGGTTATTAGAATGAAAAGCTACATAAATAAATAGCTGTTGCACTCTAATTCTTTTGGTTAACAGTATCTGTTTGGGAGAAATTTGGAGTAAACAGATCAAAATATGTAAATGTGTTTTGTCAGCTAGTAATCTAATGTATATTTTTGTAACTGCAGATTCCAGAAAGATCAAAGCAAGGCCAACCAGGATTAGATGAAAATGTAAGTATTGCACATTTGCTTGTGACAAAAGAGGGTTATTATTAAAACATTAGAGAATTAAACATGGGAGCTATGCAAGAACCAGCCATTTCCATGCATATATCAGGAATGTACTTGTAATGAACTGAGTACAGCATTGATAAACATGATAACATGTTAATTTGACAGTTGTTCAATTTTGACATTTCTCTGATGTTAATAAATTTTTTTTGTGTGTTTTACTACTACAGGTGTATCAAGAATTCAACCAGATAGTTAGGAAGAATCTTAAGCAAGAATTCTATGGGTCTCTTGATCATCACTGTCCACAGCTGATCCAGATCGTCAGGTCAAAGAGAGGTCTTACTGTGTTGCCATTGAGTGCTTCCAGTACTTCTTGGTGATGACCCAACTGAGTTCTTCAAAGCATGTAAGTATCATTAATAAATGTTTTTGTATGTTAATATACGTTTTTTGTATCATGTTTCTTAATGTGCATTTATGTTAGCAATAACAATAAATAAATCACCCAAACAATGTCTTATTGTAGTTCATTAATAAATAGAATAATGATCAACACCTTTGAAACTCTAAAATGAAAAGTAGAATAACATAAAATCTTTAGTAATTTAATTATATCAAATCTTTTCATGCCGTATGCAATGACTTGTATACAAAAAAATGTATTTAGTTTTTTGTAGTATTTTCATATTTTATATATTATTGAATACTGGATTTATTTGGGTATACAATTAACAAATTATGTTTGCCTAGAACTAAAACATTCAATACAAATAATATATATTAAAATCAAATGTACACCTCTAAGATTTATTTATGTTATCTATTTATTGTTGTAAGCTTCAGATTATGGAGACTCATGCCAACATGTGCCCACTGGATTCCTTAACCGAGAAAATGAAGATGTGGCTCTGCAACCCCTGTCCTTCCGCCTCCACCCATCCTCAGTGGGAATCATCTAGGAGGGGAATGTTGAAATGAACAATATACCCCAGGCCATGTAACTTTTTGGATTGACTTATGAACTACACCTAGGCTACCCAAAGTGCATGGACAATACCCTTCTTTTCATTCAACAAGTTTGGGTAAGAAGACACTGAAGGGTAAGATTCTGGCTGTTAAAATCAACTTGCCATGTAAAAAGGTACAGAAAAGGCATATTCCTTCAGGCTTTCTGTCCTAATTGTGAGATCAAAATTTTTTTAAACTATGCCTTAGTGTTTGGCAAGTGTTAATATTCCATAATGTTACAATTTAATAACATACTGTGGTTGTTTATGATTTGTATGTGTTTGTAAAAATTGTTTAAAAGATTTTAAGCAATTGTTTTAATACAATTTATAACAATAAATATTGACTAATTGTTGTACAAGGCATTTTCTTTTGTTACTTGTTTCGGATTGATATGCGTGATTTTAAATAAAGTGTAAAGTAAATTTTTATTCTTTGTCCTTGTTTGTAATGTAGGTGTATTTTCATTAAATCATTTATAGTGAATAGCAAAATTTTTAATTATTTCTGTCACAACATTCAGGTCAAGATTTTATGTATTAAGCCTATACAGGTTGATTGAACCTAAAAAATTTATGGAAACTCGTTGCCCTAAAAAAGCTAATTTTGTTTTGTTGAAAAAACAACACCTTTTAGGTTTATTGTACCTAAGATTTCAATAGTGTTGTACTAAAAACCTTTATTTCAGTCAACTAAATATTTAATTAAATGCATTTGAAATCATGAGTACAATAAACTAAAAAAGTGTTGTTTATTCAACAAGATGAAATTAGCTTTTTTAGGGCAACGAGTTTCCATAAATTTTTTAGGTTCAATCAACCTGTCCGGGCTTACAGTGCATTTAAAGTATCTTTTGCCTTTATCGGTATTTAAAAATGTAATTTTTTTCAGCGGTTAACATTTTAGTATCGTCACATGAATTTATGAAATCATGGTACACTGTAAAAAAATGCATTGATTTGTGTTGGGACAACATGAAGGAAATAAGTTAACCTATTAGGACTTATTTTTATATTTTTTATACAAATTTAAGTAGATTGAACATAAAACAATTTGTCCCTAAAAAATCTCAAGAATTGTGTTGTTTCAGCTCTTTTTAAATAAGTAGTTTGAACAAACAGCAAAATATGCTTAACACAGGAAAACAACTATTTCACAAGATGCCAATTAAATGTGAATTAAATTATTTATAATAATAACAAAAAGTGCAGGCGACGCAGTGGCGCAGTAGGTAGTGCTGTCGTCTCACAGCAAGAAGGTTGGCTGTTCAAGCCTCGGCTGGGTCGGTTGGTGTTTCTGTGTGGAGTTTGCATGTTCTCCGGGTGCTCCAGTTTCCCCCACAGTGCAAAGAAATGTGGTATAGGTGAATTGGGTACGCTAAATTGTCCGTAGAGAATGAGTGTGTATGGATGTTTCCCAGAGATGGGTTGCGGCTGGAAGGGCATCTGCTGCGTAAAACATGTGCTGGATAAGTTGGCGGTTAATTCCGCTGTGGTGACCCGGATTAATAAAGGGACTAAGCCGAAAAAGAAAATGAATGAATGAATGAATGAATGATAACAAAAAGTAATGTATGAAGACCCACTTTTAACCATAAATGCTCGTTGCAAAAATCTATGAATGAGATTGTATAAATTTGTACGAAAAATTCAACTAAACTTAGGTGCAAACAGTTGTGCTGCTTAAAATTGGTCTTATCATTCCAAATGTGCCAAATCCAACCATACTTTGGCATTAAAGGGTTCACACAAAATGGAAAATTCTGTATGTCTTTAATTCCCCTTTAATGCCCGATGAGCTCCAAGGAAACCTGTAAAGAGATTAGAGAGCATTTTTCCATACAGTATTTCAAAATATATCCTTCAGGCTTTTTGACCGTGATGCCCGTTTTTTCTTTTATACACTGTAAAAAATGCTGGGTTCCACACAATCAATTTGTGTTAGGACAACATGAAGCAATTAAGTTAACTTGTTAGTTTTTTACAAACTTAAGTGGATTAAACATAAAACAATTAGTAACCGATTTTTAACATTAATGTTTATTTACTCAAATAAACAACAATCAAAACATTTATTAAAGTATTTATTAATCTTTGTTAACATTAGTTGAAAATAGTCTTTCACAGTTTGTTTATTTATCACGGTACAATAACTAATGTTCCAGCTAGCACAACTTTGGTGTTTAATCCAAACAAAGATGAATAAATGCTGCACAATAATTGTTCATTCTTACAGTAATTCAGGTTAGCAAATACATTAATGAAACCTAATTGTAAAGTTTGACCAGATATAAAAGCCGCACGTATCATATTTGATAAACAAATTTCTAAGACCTATATAATATCAACCCTTTGTTTGTTCAATACTTTGTTTAAAAACCTGTTGAATATGATGTGATGCTTGTATTCTCCACCCTTGTGGATTTTCAAGACACTGCAAGCAGTGGAAGGGCTTTTTTTACTTTTTCAAAATGGCTGCTCTCATTGAATTACTCGGATGCTTTTTGGCTAAAAACTATTTGCTAATTTCAAGTTGTTATAGTAAGAGTAAAATTTATATTGTTACAAATTTTATTAAACAAAGGTTTTCTTGATCGAAACAAAGCATAATAACTTCATAATTAATTTATTTTGTTGCAAATAAATTCTTGAAAATCATGTATCAAATTTGATACAACAGGTATAAAAGGCGCTTTATTTCCGAACAATCATGTCACATTTGTGTAATGTAATCTATATCATGCCTACTACAATGCAAACACACAGTTTTTGGATGATTAAATTATTATAATTAGTGACTGAAATACCATTTTAAAATAAATTATGCATATTTTTACAGTAAGTCATAATCGATAAACTATATTGATTAATTCATGTGTATTTTTAGATGTCCAAAGAATAGAGGAAGATGATAGAACAATTAAAGTGTCTTGAAAATGTCATCAGCACAATAGTCTATGGCAATGAAAGTGACAGAGAGAAGTTAGGGGAGGAGGGAGGGACTCATTGGGCCATGCATGATGATGGTCATTCAGACAGCTGTGATGAGGAAGGTTATCAAGAAGAAAGTGTATTCTTGACAAGCACAGAAGTAAAGGTCCCAACTACACAAACACAGAACACAGTCAGAAAGCAGTCAGCAACTGGTAATGCAAAAAGGAAAGAATACAGATGGAAAAAAATACAATATCATGGTACATTTGTTGAGTTCATTGCATCTGCTGAGGACTTACACCGACTGCTTTCTGACTGTGTTCTGTGTTTAAACTGTTGGGACCTCATCTTCTTGTCTGGACTAAACATGATAATCTTCCTCATCACAGCTGTCTGAATGACCATCATCATCATGCAGAGCCTAAGGACTGATGGCCCTCCTCATCATCTTCCCCTAACTGCTTTATGGCACTTTAATTGCCATCTATTATTATGGACTCTGGACTCTGCATATGTACACTACTGAAATATATTGCCACTGATGAAATGGTACAGGACACTGAAAACAAACAAACCTGTACAGTATATTTAAAGATGGCAAATCTATAAACACAGATGCCAAAGAGATTGAGAAAGTCCTAGGCATGTACATGAACATGCACCCCATAAAAGGTCAAGTTGTGGTGTGCCTTTTAATGTTAGAAGGCATGACCCTGATTATTTTCCAACATGGAGAAAGCTGACAGAGATAAAAACACTGCACCATCACTTCTGTGTGGTGTGTAAATGTAAAGTGCATCTTTGCCTGAACATGAACTGAAACTACTAGTACGCCTACCACAAAGTGAAATAATAAAACAATAAAATGCTTAATGTAACAAAAAAAGAGATAAACTTCCTGAAATGTTCTCTTTTGTCAAAATGTTAAGGACAAAATATTTTTTTGTAATTAAAATGATCATTGTTTTGAGCAAAAAGTTGCACAAATGCCTGCTGTTTCAAAAGTGATACAAAATAAATATAATTAATTTTTGATTTTTGATTTTGCTAGATGGTTTAATAAACGTCTCAGTTCCGGAAAATTAGAATTTTCTGACTATTTTTTGATATGTCAGGTCTTACAGGGTTAAGTAAAATTGGCACAACATTCCAAATGTGCCAAATCAAACCATACTTTAGTATTAAAGGGTTCACCCAAAAGGAAAATTCTGTGTGTCTTTAATAATAATTCATTATAATAATTCCTTACATTTATATAGTGCTTTTCTGGACACTCACTCTTTTACACATTTTTTTGTGGAGAATCTCCTCATCCACCACCAGTGTGCAACATCCACCTGGGTGATGTGACGGCAGCCATATTGCGCCAGACCGCACACCACACACCAGCTGATTGGTGGAGAGGAGACACCAGACCGCACACCACACACCAGCTGATTGGTGGAGAGGAGACAGAGTGATAAAGCCAATTATGATATGAGAATGGTTAGGAGGCCATGATGGAAAGAGGTCAGTGGGCAAATTTGGCCAGTTTGCCAGGGTTAAACTCCTACTCTTTTTTGAAGGACATCCTGGGATTTGTAATGACCACAGAGAGTCAGGACCTCGGTTTAACATTACTTTAATTCTCCTTTAATGCCTGACGAGTTCCATGGAAACCTGTAAAGAGATTAGAGAGCATTTTCCATACAGAATTTCAGTATATATCGTCCAGGCTTTCTGATCGTGATGAATTTTGACCAGTTTGTCTTTTATACACTGTATAAAATGCTGGGTTCCACACAACCGATTTGTGTTGGGACAACATGAAGCACTTAAGTACTAGTTACTTACTCGTTTTTACAAATTTAAGTGGATTGAACAAGAATCGTGTTGTTTCAGCTCATTTTAAATAAGTAGTTTGAATAAACAGCAAACATTGAGTGTAGTTTGTTTGTTTGTTTGTGTTAACAATCGATCTTTATGTAATGGATAAAAAGTGCTTATTTCTGCATTGTTGATTGGAAATGTCCCCTGACCTGGCCTACCTAATGAAAATAGGACAAGGCAATTATCAATATCTGTTATTGTGCCAAAAGATATGTGATTGTAATAGAATTAGAGCAATTCCAATCGAGAATATAACACATACAATATGTCTCAACGGTAGACACCCAATGAACTTCATCATTCCTCAAATGTGAAACAGAGACTGGCATATTGACTTACTGAGGATTACAGTACTGTATCATACTTGTTAAATGCAGGAGATATTGAAGCAACATTTAGATGTAAACCTCTTAACGTTGTTATTTGGAGTGTCAAACTGAACTGAATCTCTTTAACATTCTGACCTTCGCAGTGAGGCAAAATATTTTGTTGCATCCAGATATGGGATGACAGAAGGTGCAAATTATTTCCACCAAAAATCTTATGCATAATTCATTTGAAGACAGACTTTTCTCATTAAGTGTGAAAACTAAGTGTCATGATACTGGGGTTTCTTCCTTAAGGACTTTTCTGTTTCATCGGTGAAGTATTACTACTTATTCTTTCTTTTATTATTAGTATACTTTTTTTAATATAATGTAAAAAAAATTATATTTCAAAATGAGCAAGATGATCGTCATGAACATCATCATTCAGAGTAATAGATCTATGGCACTTCATATAAGTTCCAGCCTCCAGCGCCTAGACTGCAGCTCTGCACAAGACTTTTGGCCAGAGAAGAAATGGTTATGCCTAACTGAGCCTTGAGGTTTTTAAATTCTTCACTTTCGCCAATTGGTGAAGTTTTTTCCTCCCGCTGTCATAGAGGTGCGCATAGATGGATTTGTTCGTCACTGTTTGGACTCTCAGCAGTGAATATTAAACCACACTGAACTGAGCTAAACTGAAAAACTCTGAACTTAAACTGGACTGACATTGTTTCAATTTACTGTAATCTTTAATGTGAAGCTTCTTTGACACAATCTACATTGTAAAAGCGCTATACAAATACAGGTGAATTGAATTGAATAAGTTCTATAAGTTAATGTATTTACCCAAATAAACAATGAATAAAACATTTATTACAGTATTTATTAATCTTTCTTAACATTAGCTGAAATTTTTTTTTCATTGTTTGTTAACTCGCTGTACATTAAATTGTGTTATAAATTGTCTCCATTTCCACCTGGGGATACTCTTCCCGAGGCCCTCAGACTATGCAGAGCCACTGATTCGATCCAAGACCAACGACGAGATGATCCCAAGGTTTTTATATCCTGGACCTGGCCGAATCCTGAGCAGCTACTGTGATGGTCATGGAGGAGTGGAGAACATGAGACTGATTCCTGTGACGCTCCAGAGACAGACGAGTCTTCGATGAGGCCAGCTTCCAGCCTCCACCACTGAGACTACAGCTCTGCACAAGACGTTTGGCCAGCGGAGAAATTAAAATGGTCGTGCCCAACTGAGCCTGGTTTCTCTCAAGGTTTTTTTTCTTCACTTTCGCCATTTAGTGAAGTTTTTTTTCTCTCTCCGCTGTCGCCACTGGCTTGCATGTTTCGGGATCTGTAGAGCTGCGCATCGTTGGATTTGCTCTTCAGTATTTGGACTCTCAGTAGTGATTATTAAACCACACTGAACTGAGCTAAACTGAACTGAACTTAAACACTACAAACTGAACTACACTGTTCCTATTTACTGTGACCTTTTATGTGAAGCTGCTTTGACACAATCTACATTGTATAAGCGCTATACAAATAAAGGTGAATTGAATTGAATTGAATTGAATTGTTACCAGCTAGCACAACTTTAGAGTTTAATTCAAACAAAGATTATTAAAAAAAGAGCCATGCTAATGTCTTATGTTTCTTATATTTCATGACAATAAACTTTTAACTTTTGATTGTTTTTCTTTGATGGCATAAATCATTACAATATTAAGTAAAGGCCATAATCTATGAAGAATATTTGCACATTTCTTTATTCTTTATAAATATATAAAAATACGTTTTTAAAAGTCTTTTTTACACTGTAAAAAATGCTGGGTTCCTCACAACTCATTCATGTTGTCCAAACACAAATCAAGTTAGCTTATGTGGATCGAACATAAAACAATTAAGTTGTCACAAAAATATCAAGAATTATATTGTTTCAGCTCATTTTACGCAAGTAGTTTGAACAAGCAGCAAAAATCTTTTTTTTTTTTTTTTTTTAAGAATAAGAACATAAAGGGGTGGTCCACTACGATATCATATTTTAAACTTTAGTTGATGTGTAATGTAGCTGTGTGAACATAAACAACATCTCTTAATGTAAGACACTCAAAGTTCAATGCAAAGGGAGACCTTGGTTTAACAGAGTTAGCTTAGTAAAGCCTACAGCGAATGAAGTTTGGGGACTACAAAAAAAAAATACATCCGGGCTAGTGAGATCACAAGGGTTTCATTTTACATGCATTGACCACGCGCACACACCCTGCACAGTGGGCCAGAGGCGCTGTAATGTTATAGCAGAGAAAGCTAAAATGCCATCCAAATGCTGCTATTTCCACAGATCGTGTTCTGTTTCTGTATTTGGGCTTCCAAAGGACACAACACAAAGACAAAAGTGCTTTACAATTTAATTTTAATTATGTCCAAGAAAATTATAAAAAAATATATAGCAAATATTTGACAAAGGAGAACTTCCACAATCTCTCTCAAGTTCAGTGCTGGATTCGACTAAAAACTCCTCAAAGAGAAGCAGCTCCAACCATAATAGACAAAGCTGTGGATTGTAAGGCACAACCTGTAAGTATTTTTATTTGTTAAAATTGATCTATGACATGCACAGTGTCTAGCGTTAACGAATGAATGGTATGCAGACTATATTCATTCATCAGACAAAAAAACGGTTCAGTCGTACTGATGTATGATTTTTAAAAGGAGGCGTGGCACCCAACCCCACCCCTAAAGCCAACCGACATTGGGGATAAGCAAATTGTACTAAATTGTATGAATGAGATACAAATTCATACAGATTAGCCATTAATTCAATAAGCTATGAATTGCCATCAGATAGCAATTATCAACTTCCTGATAAAACAATATATCACATTTTATGATACAGACAGGTGTCTGTTATGTGAACCCATCTTTCTCTTTCTTTCTTTCTTTCTTTCTTTCTTTTCTTTCTTTCTTTCTTTCTTTCTTTCTTTCTTTCTTTCTTTCTTTCTTTCTTTCTTTCTCTCTTTCTCTCTTTCTTTCTTTCTTTCTGCCAGTCTTCGTTCAGGGTCTAGCAGGAGAACTTTTAGCTTATCTCAGCATCAATCATTTTATTGGAATAGACAGTAATCATCTTGCTCAAAAATGACCAAAGTAGAACGAGTGGTAGTTCTGTGTCCATGCTCACCATCCTATACCTTCAGTCACTATGAGAAAGACTGAATGAAAATTCGAGCACTCGATACTCAGGAAAGTATACCATTTTGTTTGTGCTATGCTGGTTGATGAATCATTCAGATGGATTAAAATGTCAATTTCTTTGGTCAAACCCTGTGATAGTTATTTTAGTCAGATGTATACTAGTAACGAAAGAAAGTATTTTGATTTCTGTCATCTGTTGTTCATTTTGTAATACATTTTCAGTGCCTATTTGTATTTTCACTGCAGTTATTTATATGTAATTCTATAAATTGATGTTAAACACTACTTTGTGACATTGTTCACAGCTAAAGAATGTTAAATAAAATTTTGGTGGTGAAATTTTTCTTTTTTTTTGTGCTTATTTAAGAGCAGTTAACAGACCGGTCAATTTTGACTGGGAACACTAAAGTAAGGGGTGGGATGTGAACATGACACAAGGGTTAAAATGTCATCAAATAATTCATGTCTGCCTGACATGAGTATTCCATACACTAAATCACAGTGGACTATAAGAACCACAAAGTTCACTATAAAAAATGGCCGATTCTCCAAGGTAAAGAATTTTTTTTCTTTATTAACATGGATTTCAAATTTACAACATACAGACAAAAACAAAGCTACATTTAGTAGACCTCCTTAAGCATTCATATTCTCAATACTTCATCTCACAGTGACACTAATTCCTCTCAGTCTGACCTAAGAAAACTCTACTCTGTATGACAACATGACATTGAGTAAAATAAAACAAGGCTTTCACGCAACTACCAAGCATTTCAAAGTATATGGAGAGCAATACAATACTATCACTGACAAAACAAACAAACAATACACACCGCTTTCACTTTGTACAAATCAAATAAACAAACTGTTATGTACACAGAGGTAAATGATTGGTCCAAAGAGGTATTATGCTTTGACGTTTGGGTGTTGCACTGTAGTGTAAAATGTCTGCTTCAACGTGACTGAAAAAAACCCTGAAATAACTTACATTTTTTCCACCGACAAAATTGTAGGCACTGAATATAAAAAGGCTTCTGGAATGATTCATATGACGTTTGTTCAAAACCTTGGAATGAACAAGAGGTATGACCTTCAACTATCGGTTAATAATACAGATCCCTTCAGTATGTGCAAGGTTGGAACTGCCAAGAGTTTGTGATTTCCTTAAAAAAGTGAGGCACTTGTATTGCACTGGAGAACACAGTTAGATTGCATATCACAGCGCAATTCTCCCAGGCTGCTTCCCACATAATTTCCTGATGTTTTGTGCAATTGATTGATTGACTAATTGAGTTCGTGCCAGCATGGGTTGCAGGACGGTGTGGTGCTACTGTAATGTGACAGTGACCCTATTCCTAAACATGGTTGAGAAACACTGCTAAAGGGTTAGTTCGACCTATAAATTGAATTACTCACCTTCCTGTCATTCCAATCCCTAGAGACTATTCGGAACACAGGTTAAGATATTTTAGATGAAATCTGAGAGCTCCCTCATCCCCCGAAGACAGTCAAAATCCAGTAAAGCAACCAAAACTGTAAAATGACTTTGTTTTCCTGTTTACTGGATCATATCAGGGTGAACGATTACTACGGGCAATAAAGCGCTCATTTTCTTAGACATTCATGTGATTACAGTTGAACCATTAAAGCCACATGGAATATAATTGACAAAGCTTTTGGTTCCTTTTTTGGGTCGGGCCTGTTGTGGTCTATAAAGGATGAGAGAGCTCTCAGACTTCATTTAAAAGAACTTAAGAACTTAAAGATGAACAAAGGTGGATTCAGGGGATTGGAACGACATGAGGGTGAGTAATTAATTACAGAATTGTCATTTTTGGATGAACTAATTCTTTAAAATGACAGACACAAAACAAAAGAAGTTTCATTAAAAAAGTCTGCAATTGCATTTTGAAGATGAGCAAAAGTCTATGGAATGACATGAGTACGAGCAACTGATGAAAATGTTCACTTTCAGGTGAACTATCCTATTTTCATGTCCTCATCCTCAAATAGTGGTAAGATTTCCATCTGTCTGGACTGTTAAAGATAAAAGAACTCCTAAAGATCCTTCCTGCTTTATATACGGTCAGAATAAAGACACATTTCTCTAAAGTGTCTATAGACTTTCTAAAATAAAGAAAGAAAAAAGGAAAGAAATGTTTGAAGATGAGAGTTTGATGAGAGACATAAAACATTCATTTTACTCTCAGTGCTCTTTTTGCCTCAATAATAAAATAATCAGTAATCAATAAAGGAGCACTTATTGCTTAGCTTGACCAAATACAGACTGAGCGACACGATACATCCACAAGATACACTGCGGTTCAATAACTACAATGTTTGCATAATTCTTGTGCAAGTCCTTATTCTGATCTTTTTTTTTTAAAGCACATCACTCATTAGCTTCTATTAATTTTGCAAAATGCACTAATTCACTCATTTTTTAAGAGATGATCATTTTTTAATGAGGACTGGAAGCGAAAAAAAAACTTCATACTGAGATGTGTGTAATTTAGCAGTTTTTTTTCCTTTTTTTACAGCTACATTAAATTTGCCCAAAATTACAATTCTGTTAACATGTACTCACCCTCCATTTGACACAAATCTGCTTGAGTTTGATTCTTCTATTGAACACAAAGTAAAATGTATTGAAGAATGTTAACAAAAAGCAGCCATTGATTTCCGTAGCTTGTTTTAGTATATTTCCTACTATAGATGCTAGCCACTTCATGTCCAAACCATAAAACATTAAAAGCTCTTTTTTAAATGATTTTTAAAGGTACTTATCACTCATTACGCAAAGGTCATGCTTTGAGATTCAACAGCTTTGTTTCTTGAGATTCTACATAAACTGCAGGTCTCAATAAAATAGTAACAGTTTCTGAAGTACTGCATCTTTCTTGTGGGCATTTAATGATTTTTTAACTTTTCGTTGACATCATCTCTACCTCTGAAAGGATACTTGTTTAAGAGTTATTTCACCCAAAATTGAAAGTTATGATAAGATTTTCTCATCCTCAAGGCATCTTAGGCGTATAAAACTTTCTTCTTTCAGTCAATTCCAAAGTGAGTAATTTTAAATTATTTTTGGCTTTTCCAACTCTATAATGGCAGTGGCCTTTTTATATCAGAAGACCAAAACTAGTCCAATAAAGTGCATTCATCCCTAATTTAAAATGATGTTGAGTCTTGACTGCAGTTGTAAAAAACACAGAAACACAGTGAGGAGACACAAAACGGTTTATGAAGTTTTAAAAATGGACATTGCTCTTACAGCATCCTCTATTATTAAACTTCAGCTAGTACAAAATGCAGCTGCCAGAGTTCTTACCAGGTCTAGAAAATATGATCATATAACTCAAATTCTATCAGCCTTACACTGGCTGCCTGTTAAGTTTCGTATTGAATTTAAAATATTGCTTCTTACCTACAAAGCTCTAAATAATCTAGCTCCTGTTTATCTAACCAACCTTCTGTCTCGCTACAATCCAACTCACTCTTTAAGATCTCAAAACTCAGGGCTTCTGGTAGTACCTAGAATAGCAAAGTCGATTAAAGGAGGTCGAGCCTTCTCATTTATAGCTCCTAAACTCTGGAATAGCCTTCCTGATAACGTCAGAGGCTCAGACACACTCTCCCAATTCAAAACTAGATTAAAGACCTATCTGTTTAGTAAAGCATACACTCAGTGCATCACTTAGCTATATTATACATAAATGTGCTCCACACAGTTTTCTGCATCTTGTTTATATACACTATGAACAGCAGCTACGCTAATTACTGTCTTTATTCTCCATTTCCACCTGGGGATACTCATCCCGAGGTCCTCAGACTATGCAGAGTCACTGATTCGATCCAAGACCAGCGAAGAGATGGTCACAAGGTTTCCATATCCTGGACCAGGCCGTATCCTGAGCAGCTGCTGTGGTGGTTATGGAGGAGTGGAGAACATAAGACTGATTCCTGTGACGCTCCAGGGACAGACGAGTCTTCGCCGAGGCCAGCCTCCAGCCTCCGCCGCTGAGACTGCAGGTCTGCACAAGACGTCTGGCCAGCGGAGAAATTGAAATGGTCGTTCCCAACTGAGTCTGGTTTCTCTCAAGGTTTTTTTTCTTCACTTTCGCCAACTGGTGAAGTTTTTTTTTTTCTACTCGCCGCTGTCGCCACTAGCTTGCATGGTTTGGGATTGGTAGAGCTGCGCATCGTTGGATTTGCTCTTCAGTGTTTAAACTCTCAGTAGTGACTATTAAACCACACTGAACTGAGCTAAACTGAACTGAACTTAAACACTAAAAACTGAACTACACTGTTCTAATTTACTATGATCTTTTATGTGAAGCTGCTTTGACACAATCTACATTGTAAAAGCGCTATACAAATAAAGGTGAATTGAATTGAATTACAAACCTCCCAAAGCTACGTTAGGAACTATTCATTATAGATGAATTTATTTAGACTGCTGATATATTTAAAAAAAACAAAAAAAAAAACAAAACAAAAACGCTACCATTGCCTAAAAATCCAGATTGAATATTCAAAATAACATCAACTGGATTTGACTGAAGAGGAAAGTCATATACACATAAAAAATCCTTTTGGGTCATCTAAACCCATTAATAACAGACTTTATATATATATATATAGGGCAGCACTTCTAGTCCTCAAAACAAGTATACACCGCTTATAGTGATGTAATTCATGATTAAATACCAAATTAATAGTAGTTATTAGGATTGATCTGGTTTGCAATTGGTAAATGTGCTTGGGAAAATTATGATCAGAATATCAACTCATAGTAATTATGTGCACACTATGTATGTGTGAAGGTCACATTACAGAAAACAATCAAAATGGTGTCTTGCACTAATCTCGATGAATACAGCTTCATAAAAACAGCACATAAAGCAAAATTAAGCCTGTATCACTCAGCTTGAGGAACGTGTACAGACTATTCACACTGAACACAACAGACAGTTCATAAATTATATCTTTTCTGAGCTACATGTGTCCATGTTTTCTTATAGTAATAGTTTGCACAAAAAAATAAAAATAAAAAATGTCATAATCTACTCACCCTCAAGTTGAAAATATTTTGAAGAAACAGCATCTGGTCCCCGCTGATTACAACAGATTTCCCCTAAACTATGGAAGTCAATGGGAACATCAACCATTCAATTTCATTCCAATTTTCATTGTGTTCATCAGAAAAAAGAAACACATACAGGTTTAGAACAACGTTTGGGTGAGTAAATGATGACCATTTTAATTTTGGGGTGACTAATCCCTTTAAAGTCTCAATGTGCATGAATCGAAACTGTTAATTACTGTAGTGCAGACAAATATTATTAGATATCATAAACAGCACCATCCTTTCCTGCAAAAAAACATACAGATTAGCACAGATGTGCTGTAACTGAGTTGGCCTTTGTACAAGTGGCTTTTATGAGTGACCCAGACTTTTTTTTTTTAAACTGGTCCCATCAGGCAGCACTGCCAGCTGTTTCTAATATGCAGAAAGAATGGTTATGATGCCCTCACTTGCTCTCTGTCATTAACAGTGAACAGTTCACCCAAAAATTCTGACATTTTCTTCCAAATGTGTTTGAGTTTGATGTTGAACATAAAAGAAGAAAGAAGATAAACTGAAGAATGATGGAAAGCAGCAACCTTTGACTTCATTGTATTTTTGTTACTAACTTTAAAAAGTGATTCACTTCTTGTGTTAAAAAGTGAGTAAACCCAATGTAATTTGGAACTATTAAGTTGACTAACTTAATTTATATCTAATTTAATTTATATGTTCATTTACTTAATAACAACAGGTTTACTCACATTTTTTACAAGTAAACTAATCACTTTTTACAGTGTTCTATGAATGACCCAGGTTTATTGGAAATACTTGCCAAGGGCTACATTCTTGTGAAACATGAAATACACTGCTCAGGCGACATTTCCTTGCAGCTTGTAATGACAAATCCGCAAGAGGGCGCTGTGTACATTTTTGCAAATCTCAAATACTGGGATAAGTTTTTTATAAAATGCCATTTACACGACCCTCTCGTCCAATGTCTGTGAGAAGTCGAGCCTTGTTGCGCACACATGCCTTTGCGATCGACTGACCCATCCCCTTCCAATTTCAAAAGCAAGCATGAAGAGAAAACCGAATTGTTGCAGCGTAGTTTTATCAGGATTTCACATTGCTTTTTTTTAACCCATTTTCTGGAACTCTCCTTCACTGGACTCAAAATTGGACATCAAAAAAACTGACCACGCTGGAGAAGACATCTATACAGAGATAAGCGGGTGAATCAAACGCATTAGATTAAATCACAGATGGATTTAAGTTGCTTTTGTAGCTTTTATTCAGTTCCACGCAATAAATTGCACAAAACAATCCTTTGTTCTTTGATATATGTATCTGTAATTTTCTGTAGTGTGAAAAAGAAAAGTTATCAGCGCCATACTGCCCATAGCATTCGTTTCACCCAGAAACTGCAGGCAAACATTAGCCGAAGTACATTTTTGCAAAAACGTAGCCCAGGGGATGTATTTCCAATGAATCTAGGTTTAGAGCGGATGTCAATGAATGCTTTTTTCCCTCCAGTATTCTTTAGAATATTTTTGCATTCAACAGAAGAAACAAATTCAGTTTAGAATCACTTGGGTGTAAGTAAATATGAGGACACTTTCTTTTTTGAGTCATTTTAGCATTGACGAAACTACTTCTGTGTAACGAGATGAGACTTCAGAGTAGTGTTAGCAGAACATGATAATTTTCTGATTTCCTTTGAAAACAAGTGCTTGATATCAACAAACGTCTTCTTTCATCAAATGTGTGTTATTCAGAACAGTGGCACTTTCTGGGACTAAAAATAAACAAACGACATATACAGTATACAGTATATATATATATATATATATATATATATATATATATACATACATACAGTATGCCTGTGTGTATGCCTACCTGTGACTGTACAAGCGAACAGATTTACGTAAGCAAGTTATGTACACCTATAGAGATCAGGCTATATACAGAAATAAGTTAAGTCCAGCTTGCAAAGCACATGAATGACACTGAATGGCTGTCGGCTGAGTTGTTTTATTCACTCACCTTTTAAAGTAAGGGTGGGTGAATGTCTCCTAGTAAAGATTGTCTGAGGTGGTTTTGCATGTTTTTTTTCATAGACTTACCCTAACCCTAACCTTAACAGGGAAGAGCACCAAATAAATTTGATACTTCGAAATCCCTGATTGAGGTAAAGCTCCTCAGAGGATGAAGTTCCATGGTTGAGCTCTCTGGATGTGTGGAGCGAGTGGACAGGCAGTGGAAAGATGATTAGTTTGCCTTTATATCTTGATGCCCTCTTGTTGACTGAGCTGGGACAGTGACTTCTTGACCCTCAGCGCGGTGAGACGAGCGCCTCCATTGGCGTACCAGCATTCCCTCATGATCTTCGCCATCACACGTAAAGCCTGCGGACAGATGAGAACATCAAAACATTCAGCTATGGAAAACACTATGAGACCACTTGACAATTCACAGTTTTTTTGGATTCACATTTTATAGTTATGTGTTTGAGTACTCTTATGACTTATGGGTAATTTAGTATTGCTTTATTGAATATACATGTTCAGAGTAACTAAATGATTCAAACAAATTAAACTGTAGAGAGATTATAAAGTACAATAGGCAACACTTTACAGTGAAGTCCCATTAGTAAATGTTAGTTAATGCATTAAAACCAGCAATGAGAATAAGATTTATTACAACTATTCTGTTAGTATTACTCAAATAAATTACACCTGAAATGTATTATTTAACTAATAAATAAAAGAGTATCACTTGTAATAAGATTACGATTGCTTTATAACACATTATCAGACAATAACCAAAAAAAATCAACATCACCAAAGATTAATAAAAGCTTTTTTAGTCTAATTAAATAAATTAACGTTAAATTTTGTAGTCTTATTGTACTGTTTAGTCAAAGAATTTTCAATCAATATGTGTGTCTGTATTTTCTCAGACCTTTATAGAATTAAACTAGTACTACAATTTTACTCAAACCCATACCTAATGAAACTAGGAAACAGATCTTTTTCTAAAGCTGTATAATTGTGTTATACACGTCTCTAATTTTCTTTCTGCATTCTTAGTCTCTCCTATATATAAGTGAGAGAAATGGCTGCTGTAAATTGGGGGATCTCCTGCAATATATTTTTATTGTTACTGATTATTGAAAATTGGTTCGACATGATTAAGGTCAGGAAATTGTTTTGGATGTGCATTTGTTTCAGACATTAAAGTTCCTGCACATGAAGACAAATCATTTTCAATATAAAATAGTTAAATCTATACAATTTAAGGGAAAATTGCCACTATTTGAAATTAATTATTGAAAAGTACCGTAAACACATACATAAATTAACATACAGAATGCATAAAACTAATATTTACCACGAAAGAATTTTTTTTTTCCTTTATATATTTTTTTATGTTTTATGTAATAAATATAAATTATATAATAAATTAGTGTTAGAAATTATTATCTTTTTTTCCACAAATATTATTGGTTAACATGATGTCCAATTGTATGATGAAACTGTCTGTAAAGAAAATATGTTAGAACCAAACAAACACAATACATTTGTCTTCTGACAGGAATATGTATTCTTACAATTCAATTCAGATACATTTTTATAAGGTTCAGTTACAGTCATAATCACTAGAGTGAATAAAAAAGGTCTATTAGGGGTTGCCACAACGAAATGAACCCCCAACCATACCAGCATATGGTTATGCGGTGAATGCCCAGTACTAAAACACTCATATACTGTGCCAATTTGGTTTACTTAATTCACCTATAGTGCATGTCTTTGGACTGAGGGAGGAACCGGAGTACCCGGAGGAAACCTATGTGAGCATCGGGAGAACATGCAAACTCCAACTGGCCCAATCAGGACTCAAACCAGCGATGTTCTTGCTGTGAGGCAACAGTGCTAGCCACCATGCCACCCTGTCCTGGATTAGTCTAAGAAAGAGGGGGTGGAGTAAGAGTGAATGGAGGGATTCTTCAAGGCGAAGAACAAAGGTAAGAAAATCTGGATATTTATGTGCGCTTGGATTCGTCTGATTAGTAAACCATATGATAGCTAATGCGGGATCAGCCGTGGTCAATCATAAGCACATAATCCTCTTGAAATTACTTTATAAATAAACGTCATTCATAGAACTTAAATCTAGAAATGAGCTATAATTCAATATATGCAAGGCTTCTGAAAACCCGTCTTTATCAAGAAATTCTGAAGTTTATCAATTAAATATGCAAACTAAAAGGTTATTTGGCTCCGAAAGCTATTTACTTAAGAGCCAAAGATTTTCTTGTCATTCATTCAAGAGCATAAATTGAATCTGCAGACTTGGGCAAACATACGTGTTCAGTGCAATCCTTAAGGTCATGTAAAGAAATCCCTATAAGGCTAACATGTGAAAGAGCTCATATCATTTAGCTGCTTCAGAAAAGCCTCAGAATTGAGTTGGAGATGATATGTTCTCATTGTAGTCCTTTAATGCAAAGAACCTGCTGTGAAAAATTTTGCCGTGGCCTTCTCTCATCCTTTTCACTCAAATGAACCGTCTAGACAGCTTTTTCTATTAAATGTACCTGTGCACATAGAAAACCTTTAACTCAAAGTTTTTCAAACTTTCTGCGTAAGGTGAGCAGGATCTTTGGGTCACATCAGAACTGAATATCATCCTACTTCTTTATGTGTTCATATTAGGCCTGTGAAGCGATTAAATTAAAAAAAAAAAAATTATCGTTTAAACATTTTTAAAAAAATCTAATTAAATTACATGATGTGCTGATTATTTAATCTGATTAATCTCCTTTAATCACACATAAATATTGGCTGAGATATTTTGGACCAATTTAACATTTGAAATTATTTTCAATGAAATTTAAACAGATATTACAAAAACAAATTATTTGCCATTTTTATCCAACATTTGTGTAACTGTACACAAAATTCACAGTTTGGTACTTGTGAAGTTTCATAAACTAATTTCGAGAAGAGCACGTGATGATTGACCACGACTGGCCGCTCATATGTAAACAGTAATAATCCAATCAGAGTGATCCTAGTTTACAAAAAATGGATCATTTTCTCCCTACTGCTCTATCTTCATTTTGGAAGAATGCTTCCCGCTACAAACGCTCCAGCATTTAACCTACGCTTCAGCATTATTTAACCTTTCGACATGGAAGAACAAACAAACAACAACAAATTTAGCCAGAACCCCGCTCTCCCCAAAACTTCAGCCGCTGCCTCGCCAGCAATCGAGCCTGAATTCCCGCAAGACGACGGCACACCAGCTCTTCCAACTTCTACTCCAACTGCCCAACACAACGCAAGCCACAACTCCGACTAAACTCAAGACGCCGGCGATCCAAGCCACTGCAATGAAGCCAAACTCTCACTGATCTCCTAGCACTCCACTTTCGGTAACGTATATGTTTTAAGGGGAAGCCTCGCTAGATAACTACACTCCAACAAAGACTAAACATTTTATAGAGGTTTCGAAAGACGAGACCAGCGTGAATAGAATGATTTCAACAAAGGACTCGCCTCTCAGCCTCCCGCATGTCAACAGATTCATAACATTCTGACAGCTGAAGTAATTCGAAGACAAAATGACCAGGCAATCTAATCCACAAACTTTAGTCCACAAAATATTCATACGTTGATAAACATTCATGAAAGGGTGCACTGTTATCAGCCAAACCAGCTGCTGGAGCGCCTGCAGCAGAATAGTCTTTCAGGCATAAACACTATAGCGATTTTGGTCTACAAGGCCGCCGACCTTTTGCACTCTGAACTCTGACTGATACTCCAAGGAGCCAATAGCTGAAAGGAGAAGTATCACCATCCAATGAGCTTTCCAAACTTGAGATGGTCCCGCCTTCTCTCTTGACAGTTTCATGAATGGACTGAGTGCAAAGACTTTGTGAATGAAGCGGGCCAGATATGCTCCAGATTTTTCAATCATGATTCCAAACATGATGTTATTTATCATGGATTTAGTAAAAGCCCATGATAAACATTACATTCACACAGTTCCTACTAAGTGGTAACATCGTTTTTCAAGTTTGATGTTGGCAGTTGATATATTTAGATTTAATAAAAAATAAAAAAATAAATAAATAAAAAATATAATCCTCCATATTAGCTATTAGCTTCTTATTCCTCAAGAGAGCAATACCACATCAGGGAAGCGCAGCGGATCCTTTCCAGCCGACCTCCACCCACATGCATTTCTAGGCCTCTTCTCCTCTTTTCTTCCTTTAATTTTTCCCTCCAAACTCCAACTATCCTATACTTCCATTCACTCTTGTTCACCACAGCTCTGACCCATTTAGGGGTCGCCCAAGTTTCAATTGCTGTAGCAGCAACGCTCTAAACAAGCTCATATACACTTTCACTTCCAATACCACTATCGTCACACTCCCCTCCTTAAATACAGCAGTATATGCTTCTGCGGGAGCACACATTCCCTCCATAGTGACCTACTGCACCTCTGCAGCAGCAGAGACGCTCATCTGAGCTACACTCCCCCATAGCGCAACTGCAGCGACGCTCTAGCCGACCCCTTATTCACTCTCACCTCTACATATCACTAACGACAGGGTTTTACATTCTTACGGGAACATGCATAACTATCCAATACTGACTACCACGGCACCTCTGCAACAGCAGAGACGCCCCGCCAAGTTACATTCATACCTAGCACCACTGCAGTGGTGCTCTAGCTGAGCCCCTCTTTTACTTCATCTCTACATATCACTACTGACAATATTTAGCACTCATAACGCTCCAATGCTGACTGCCACTGCACCTCTGCAACAGCAGAGTCGCTCCGCCGAGCCTTATTCTCCCTCTGCACCCCCCTTCCCCATTTTTAGATGACACAAAAAGCCCATTAACAAGATTCTGATTTAGAAATGCTTTATAGCAGTTCTCCACCTCTCAGGCTCCCCCCAGACTTACTCCAGTCACTCTTACACAGGGTGTCTAGTATTTTTGACACCTGCATAAAATTTACTATATTCATGAATCAGAAATGGGTCATGATAATTAAAAGGCTTTGTGACCTTTTGAAGAGTCTTTTGAACACCTCTTCAAGTAAGAAGTTTACAGGTGTGCAATGCATATTTCTGACCAATTTCTTCTAGAATCAGTTTTTCAGTGTGTTCCTCTATGAGAGGCATTCGTTCTGCTCCTCCAGTTTCCTCAGCCATGATTGCTGTGTTGTTTCTAGGTACAAGAAGCGGCAGATTCTGAAGTGTTTCAAAAAAAATAATTGAGTTGGTTGACTTCCAATGCACCTCGACCCCTTGAGATGCCTGCAAAACCTGAACAGCAAAAGAGATGCTCAACACAGAGTGACAACAGCGGTGACTTCAGTGTGTGGAGCTGATAATGTAGACGCAATTAAGTGCTCAGCAATTTAGTGAAGTATTAATAGAGTTTTTTAGCACACTGTTATCCCTAAAGTTGTATTAATTCAAAACCTAGATTCAATAAACATAAATACCAATTTTTTTGCTCAATTACTCAATTTGTTTAGTTTGTTGTACGATTTGCATGATATTTTTTATTCTACTGGAATGTTTAAATTGAATGTACTTAACAAAGCTTATTCTAGTCTGTTGTCAAAGTATGATTGCAAGGGAAAATGTGATTGGCTCTTTGTCTTTGGACTGACGTCACTGGTGGATACAGCTGAGCGCGCATTTTCGAATGGCTGCTGATCACTGTGAGTACGATTTCATATTTTTGTCTCAAACAGCCCATACATGTTTTCTTTAATAAACAAGTATGTAACAGTTAACAAGAAAGCTACATTAAGATTAAGCTGTGTCTAACGTTAGGATCATGTTATTGTTCCGGTCAATCGCAACCGCCATTACCACATTTATACAGCTCTAAGACATGCAAAGTGCAAAGACGTGCGTAATGCGATCGTGACATCGAACATATAATTTGTAAAAAAGTGAATGTAGTTTTGCCTGTGTTAGCGTGTTCATTTATGCTACGTTTAACCGATCGCGGCCTCCGCATTATAACTTAACGTTACAGTTACTGTACGTGAAAACATGCTTTATGAGGTCGTCACATGTTTAATATTGATATTGTATTCGATGAGTCATCCGCGTTATCTGTTGTGTAAATTGATTATTTTTTCAGTGGTGGTTATGTATCGTCAGAGATGTTTAGCATAACATTAACCTGAGCTTTTTTAATGTTTCTTTGTAAGTGAAGCATTAAACAGACTAGAATACATTGAGATTTGCCTCTTTCTTCACATGTAAAATACGAATCCATGTTAGTCAGCATTTTTAAAGATATGTAACCTCGTGCTCATCAACATGATCTTAGCAAGTGCATTTTCAGGTTATTAGAATGAAAAGCTACATAAATAAATAGCTGTTGCACTCTAATTCTTTTGGTTAACAGTATCTGTTTGGGAGAAATTTGGAGTAAACAGATCAAAATATGTAAATGTGTTTTGTCAGCTAGTAATCTAATGTATATTTTTGTAACTGCAGATTCCAGAAAGATCAAAGCAAGGCCAACCAGGATTAGATGAAAATGTAAGTATTGCACATTTGCTTGTGACAAAAGAGGGTTATTATTAAAACATTAGAGAATTAAACATGGGAGCTATGCAAGAACCAGCCATTTCCATGCATATATCAGGAATGTACTTGTAATGAAATGAGTACAGCATTGATAAACATGATAACATGTTAATTTGACAGTTGTTCAATTTTGACATTTCTCTGATGTTAATAATTTTTTTGTGTTTTTACTACTACAGGTGTATCAAGAATTCAACCAGATAGTTAGGAAGAATCTTAAGCAAGAATTCTATGGGTCTCTTGATCATCACTGTCCACAGCTGATCAGATCTTCAGGTCAAAGAAGGTCACTGTGTTGCCATTGAGTGCTTCCAGTACTTCTTGGTGATGACCCAACTGAGTTCTTCAAAGCATGTAAGTATCATTAATAAATGTTTTTGTATGTTAATACGTTTTTTGTATCATGTTTCTTAATGTGCATTTATGTTAGCAATAACAATAAATAAATCACCCAAACAATGTCTTATTGTAGTTCATTATAATAGAATAATGATCAACACCTTTGAAACTCTAAAATGAAAAGTAGAATAACATAAAATCTTTAGTAATTTAATTATATCAAATCTTTTCATGCCGTATGCAATGACTTGTATACAAAAAAATGTATTTAGTTTTTTGTAGTATTTTCATATTTTATATATTATTGAATACTGGATTTATTTGGGTATACAATTAACAAATTATGTTTGCATAGAACTAAAACATTCAATACAAATAATATATATTAAAATCAAATGTACACCTCTAAGATTTATTTATGTTATCTATTTATTGTTGTAAGCTTCAGATTATGGAGACTCATGCCAACATGTGCCCACTGGATTCCTTAACCGAGAAAATGAAGATGTGGCTCTGCAACCCCTGTCCTTCCGCCTCCACCCATCCTCAGTGGGAATCATCTAGGAGGGGAATGTTGAAATGGACAATATACCCCAGGCCATGTAACTTTTTGGATTACCTATGAACTACACCTAGGCTACCCAAAGTGCATGGACAATACCCTTCTTTTCATTCAACAAGTTTGGGTAAGAAGACACTGAAGGGTAAGATTCTGGCTGTTAAAATCAACTTGCCATGTAAAAAGGTACAGAAAAGGCATATGCCTTCAGGCTTTCTGTCCTAATTGTGAGATCAAAATTTTTTTAAACTATGCCTTAGTGTTTGGCAAGTGTTAATATTCCATAATGTTACAATTTAATAACATACTGTGGTTGTTTATGATTGTATGTGTTTTGTAAAAATTGTTTAAAAGATTTTAAGCAATTGTTTTAATACAATTTATAACAATAATATTGACTAATTGTTGTACAGGCCTTTTCTTTTGTTACTTGTTTCTGTTGATATGCGTGATTTTAAATAAAGTGTAAAGTAAATTTTTATTCTTTGTCCTTGTTTGTAATGTAGGTGTATTTTCATTAATCATTTATAGTGAATAGCAAAATTTTTAATTATTTCTGTCACAACATTCAGGTCAAGATTTTATGTATTAAGCCTATACAGGTTGATTGAACCTAAAAAATTTATGGAAACTCGTTGCCCTAAAAAAGCTATTTGTTTTGTTGAAACAAACACACCTTTTAGGTTTATTGTACCTAAGATGTCAATAGTGTTGTACTAAAAACCCTTTATTTCAGTCACTAATATTTAATTAAATGCATTTGAAATCATGAGTACAATAAACTAAAAAAAGTGTTGTTTATTCAACAAGATGAAATTAGCTTTTTTAGGGCAACGAGTTTTCCATAATTTTTTAGGTTCAATCAACCTGTCCGGGCTTACAGTGCATTTAAAGTATCTTTTGCCTTTATCGGTATTTAAAAATGTATTTTTTTCAGCGGTTACCTTTTAGTATCGTCAACATGAATTTATGAAATCATGGTACACTGTAAAAAAATGCATTGATTTGTGTTGGGACAACATGAAGGAAATAAGTTAACCTATTAGGACTTATTTTATATTTTTTTATACAAATTTAAGTAGATTGAACATAAAACAATTTGTCCCTAAAAAATCTCAAGAATTGTGTTGTTTCAGCTCTTTTTAAATAAGTAGTTTGAACAAACAGCAAAATATGCTTAACACAGGAAACAACTATTTCACAAGATGCCAATTAAATGTGAATTAAATTATTATAATAATAACAAAAAGTGCAGGCGACGCAGTGGCGCAGTAGGTAGTGCTGTCGTCTCACAGCAAGAAGGTTGGGCTGTTCAAGCCTCGGCTGGGTCGGTTGGTGTTTCTGTGTGGAGTTTGCATGTTTCTCCGGGTGCTCCAGTTTCCCCCACAGTGCAAAGAAATGTGGTATAGGTGAATTGGGTACGCTAAATTGTCCGTAGAGAATGAGTGTGTATGGATGTTTCCCAGAGATGGGTTGCGGCTGGAAGGGCATCTGCTGCGTAAAACATGTGCTGGATAAAGTTGGCGGTTAATTCCGCTTGTGGTGACCCGGATTAATAAAGGGACTAAGCCGAAAAAGAAAATGAATGAATGAATGAATGAATGATAACAAAAAGTAATGTATGAGACCACTTTAACCATAAATGCTCGTTGCAAAAATCTATGAATGAGATTGTATAAATTTGTACGAAAAATTCAACTAAACTTAGTTGCAAACAGTTTGTGCTGCTTAAAATTGGTCTTATCATTCCAAATGTGCCAAATCCAACCATACTTTGGCATTAAAGGGTTCACACAACAAATTGGAAAATTCTGTATGTCTTTAATTCCCTTTAATGCCCGATGAGCTCCAAGGAAACCTGTAAAGAGATTAGAGAGCATTTTCCATACAGTATTCAAAATATATCCTTCAGGCTTTTTGACCGTGAATGCCCGTTTTTTCTTTATACACTGTAAAAAATGCTGGGTTCCACACAATCAATTGTGTTAGGACAACATGAAGCAATTAAGTTAACTTGTTAGTTTTTTACAAACTTAAAGTGGATTAAACATAAAACAATTAGTAACCGATTTTAACATTAATGTTTATTTACTCAAATAAACAACAATCAAACATTTATTAAAGTATTTATTAATCTTTGTTAACATTAGTTGAAAATAGTCTTTCACAGTTTGTTTATTTATCGCGGTACAATAACTAATGTTCCAGCTAGCACAACTTTGGTGATTAATCCAAACAAAGATGAATAATGCTGCACAATAATTGTTCTTCTACAGTAATTCAGGTTAGCAAATACATTAAGGAAACCTAATTGTAAAGTTGACCAGAATATAAAAGCCGCACGATCATATTTGATAAACAATTTCTAAGACCTATATAATAATCAACCCTTTGTTTGTTCAATACTTTGTTTAAAAACCTGTTGAATATGATGTGATGCTTGTATTCTCCACCCTTGTGGATTTTCAAGACACTGCAAGCATTGGAAGGGCTTTTTTTACTTTTTCAAAATGGCTGCTCTCATTTAATTACTCGGATGCTTTTTGGCCAAAAACTATTTGCTAATTTCAAGTTGTTATAGTAAGAGTAAAATTTATATTGTTACAAATTTTATTAAACAAAAGTTTTCTTGATCGAAACAAAGCATAATTACTTCATAATTAATTTATTTTGTTGCAAATAAATTGTTGAAAATCATGTATCAAATTTAATACAACAGGTATAAAAGGCGCTTTATTTCCGAACAATCATGTCACATTTGTGTAATGTAATCTATATCATGCCTACTACAATGCAAACACACAGTTTTTGGATGATTAAATTATTATAATTAGTGACTGAAATACCATTTTAAAATAAATTATGCGTATTTTTACAGTAAGTCATAATCGATAAACTATATTGATTAAGTCATGTGTATTTTTAGATGTCCAAGGAATAGAGGAAGATGATAGAACAATTAAGGTGCCCTGAAAATGTCATCAGCACAATAGTCTATGGTATTGAAAGTGACAAGAAGAGAGAAGTTAGGGGAGGAGGGAGGGACTCATTGGGCCATGCATGATGATGGTCATTCAGACAGCTGTGATGAGGAAGGTTATCAAGAAGAAAGTGTATTCTTGACAAGCACAGAAGTAAAGGTCCCAACTACACAAACACAGAACACAGTCAGAAAGCAGTCAGCAACTGGTAATGCAAAAAGGAAAGAATACAGATAAAAAAAATACAATATCATGGTACATTTGTTCATTGCATCTGCTGAGGACTTACACCGACTGCTTTCTGACTGTGTTCTGTGTTTATACTGTTGGGACCTCATCTTCTTGTCTGGACTCAACATGATAATCTTCCTCATCACAGCTGTCTGAATGACCATCATCATCATGCAGAGCCTAAGGACTGATGGCCCTCCTCATCATCTTCCCCTAACTGCTCTATGGCACTTTAATTGCCATCTATTATTATGGACTCTGGACTCTGCATATGTACACTACTGAAATATATTGCCACTGATGAAATGGTACAGGACACTGAAAACAAACAAACCCGTACAGTATATTTAAAGATGGCAAATCTATAAACACAGATGCCAAAGAGATTGAGAAAGTCCTAGGCATGTACATGAACATGCACCCCATAAAAGGTCAAGTTGTGGTGTGCCTTTTAATGTTAGAAGGCATGACCCTGATTATTTTTCCAACATGGAGAAAGCTGACAGAGATAAAAACACTGCACCATCACTTCTGTGTGGTGTGTAAATGTAAAGTGGCATCTTTGCCTGAACATGAACTGAAACTACTAGTACGCCTACCACAAAGTGAATAATAAAACAATAAAATGCTAATGTAACAAAAAAGAGATAAACTTCCTGAATGTTCTCTTTTGTCAAAATGTTAAGGACAAAATTATTTTTTTGTAATTAAAATGATCATTGTTTTGAGCAAAAAGTTGCACAAACGCCTGCTGTTTCAAAAGTGATACAAAATAAATATCATGAATTTTTGATTTTTGATTTTGCTAGATGGTTTAATAAACGTCTCAGTTCCGGAAAATTAGAATTTTCTGACTATTTTTTGATATGTCAGGTCTTACAGGGTTAGTAAAATTGGCACAACATTCCAAATGTGCCAAATCAAACCATACTTAGTATTAAAGGGTTCACCCAAAAGGAAAATTCTGTGTGTCTTTAATAATAATTCTTATAATAATTCCTTACATTTATATAGTGCTTTCTGGACACTCACTCTTTTACACATTTTTTTGTGGAGAATCTCCTCATCCACCACCAGTGTGCAACATCCACCTGGGTGATGTGACGGCAGCATATTGCGCCAGACCGCACACCACACACCAGCTGATTGGTGGAGAGGAGACACCAGACCGCACACCACACACCAGCTGATTGGTGGAGAGGAGACAGAGTGATAAAGCCAATTATGATATGAGAATGGTTAGGAGGCCATGATGGAAAGAGGTCAGTGGGCAAATTGGCCAGTTTGCCAGGGTTAAACTCCTACTCTTTTTTGAAGGACATCCTGGGATTTGTAATGACCACAGAGAGTCAGGACCTCGGTTTAACATTACTTTAATTCTCCTTTAATGCCTGATGAGTTCCATGGAAACCTGTAAAGAGATTAGAGAGCATTTTCCATACAGAATTTCAGTATATATTGTCCAGGCTTTCTGATCGTGATGAATTTTGACCAGTTTGTCTTTTATACACTGTATAAAATGCTGGGTTCCACACAACCGATTTGTGTTGGGACAACATGAAGCACTTAAGCACTAGTTACTTACTCGTTTTTACAAATTTAAGTGGATTGAACAAGAATCGTGTTGTTTCAGCTCATTTTAAATAAGTAGTTTGAATAAACAGCAAACATTGAGTGTAGTTTGTTTGTTTGTTTGTGTTAACAATCGATCTTTATGTAATGGATAAAAAGTGCTTATTTCTGCATTGTCGATTGGAAATGTCCCCTGACCTGGCCTACCTAATGAAAATAGGACAAGGCAATTATCAATATCTGTTATTGTGCCAAAAGATATGTGATTGTAATAGAATTAGAGCAATCCCAATCGAGAATATAACACATACAATATGTCTCAACGGTAGACACCCAATGAACTTCATCATTCCTCAACTGTGAAACAGAGACTGGCATATTGACTTACTGAGGATTACAGTACTGCATCATACTTGTTAAATGCAGGAGATATTGAAGCAACATTTAGATGTAAACCTCTTAACGTTGTTATTTGGAGTGTCAAACTGAACTGAATCTCTTTAACATTCTGACCTTCGCAGTGAGGCAAAATATTTTGTTGCATCCAGATAAGGGATGACAGAAGGTGCAAATTATTTCCACCAAAAATCTTATGCATAATTCATTTGAAGACAGACTTTTCTCATTAAGTGTGGAAACTAAGTGTCATAATACTGGGGTTTCTTCCTTAAGGACTTTTCTGTTTCATTGGTGAAGTATTACTACGTATTCTTTCTTTTATTATTAGTATACTTTTTTAATATAATGTAAAAAAAATTATATTTCAAAATGAGCGAGATGATCGTCATGAACATCATCATTCAGAGTAATAGATCTATGGCACTTCATATAAGTTCCAGCCTCCAGCGCCTAGACTGCAGCTCTGCACAAGACTTTTGGCCAGAGAAGAAATGGTTATGCCTAACTGAGCCTTGAGGTTTTTAAATTCTTCACTTGGCCAATTGGTGAAGTTTTTTCCTCCCGCTGTCATAGAGCTGCGCATAGATGGATTTGTTCGTCACTGTTTGGACTCTCAGCAGTGAATATTAAACCACACTGAACTGAGCTAAACTGAAAAACTCTGAACTTAAACTGGACTGATACTGTTTTAATTTACTGTAATCTTTAATGTGAAGCTTCTTTGACACAATCTACATTGTAAAAGCGCTATACAAATACAGGTGAATTGAATTGAATAAGTTCTATAAGTTAATGTATTTACCCAAATAAACAATGAATAAAACATTTATTAACAGTATTATTATCTTTCTGACATTAGCTGAAATTTTTTTTTCATTGTTTGTTAACTCGCTGTACATTCAATTGTGTTCTAAATTGTCTCCATTTCCACCTGGGGATACTCTTCCCGAGGCCCTCAGACTTATGCAGAGCCACTGATTCGATCCAAGACCAACGACGAGATGATCCCAAGGTTTTTATATCCTGGACCTGGCCGAATCCGAGCAGCTACTGTGATGGTCATGGAGGAGTGGAGAACATGAGACTGATTCCTGTGACGCTCCAGAGACAGACGAGTCTTCGATGAGGCCAGCTTTCCAGCCTCCACCACTGAGACTACGCTCTGCACAAGACGTTTGGCCAGCGGAGAAATTAAAATGGTCGTGCCCAACTGAGCCTGGTTTCTCTCAAGGTTTTTTTTCTTCACTTTCGCCCATTTAGGAAGTTTTTTTCTCTCTCCGCTGTCGCCACTGGCTTGCATGTTTCGGGATCTGTAGAGCTGCGCATCGTTGGATTTGCTCTTCAGTATTTGGACTCTCAGTAGTGATTATTAAACCACACTGAACTGCGCTAAACTGAACTGAACTTAAACACTACAAACTGAACTACACTGTTCCTATTTACTGTGACCTTTATGTGAAGCTGCTTTGACACAATCTACATTGTATAAGCGCTATAACAAATAAAGGTGAATTGAATTGATTGAATTGAATTGTTACCAAGCTAGCACAACTTTAGAGTTTAATTCAAACAAGATTATAAAAAAAGAGCCATGCTAATGTCTTATGTTTCTTATATTTCATGACAATAAACTTTAACTTTTGATTGTTTTTCTTTGATGGCATAAATCATTACAATATTAAGTAAAGGCATAATCTATGAAGAATATTTGCACATTTTCTTATTCTTTATAATATATAAAAATACGTTTTTAAAGTCTTTTTTACACTGTAAAAAAATGCTGGGTTCCTCACAACTCATTCATGTTTCCAAACACAAATCAAGTTAGCTTATGTGGATCGAACATAAAACAATTAAGTTGTCACAAAAATATCAAGAATTATATTGTTTCAGCTCATTTTACGCAAGTAGTTTGAACAAGCAGCAAAAATCTTTTTTTTTTTTTTTTTTTTAAGAATAAGAACATAAATGGTGGTCCACTACGATATCATATTTTAAACTTTAGTTGATGGGTAATGTAGCTGTGTGAACATAAACAACATCTCTTAATGTAAGACACTCAAAGTTCAATGCAAAGGGAGACCTTGGCTTTAACAGAGTTAGCTTAGTAAAGCCTACAGCGGATGAAGTTTGGGGACTACAAAAAAAAAAAAAATACATCCGGGCTAGTGAGATCACAAGGGTTTCATTTTACATGCATTGACCACGCGCACACACCCTGCACAGCGGGCCAGAGGCGCTGTAATGTTATAGCAGAGAAAGCTAAAATGCCATCCAAATGCTGCTATTTCCACAGATCGTGTTCTGTTTCTGTATTGGGCTTCCAAAGGACACAACACAAAGACAAAAGTGCTTTACAATTAATTTTAATTATGTCCAAGAAAATTATAAAAAAATATATAGCAAATATTTGACAAAGGAGAACTTCCAGAATCTCTCTCAGTTCAGTGCTGGATTCGACTAAAAACTCCTCAAAGAGAAGCAGGTCCAACCATAATAGACAAAGCTGTGGATTGTGAGGCACAACCTGTAAGTATTTTTATTTGTTAAAATTGATCTATGACATGCACAGTGTCTAGCGTTAACGAATGAATGGTATGCAGACTATATTCATTCATCAGACAAAAAAACTGTTCATTCGTACTGATGTATGATTTTTAAAAGGAGGCGTGGCACCCAACCCCACCTCTAAAGCCAACCGACATTGGGGATAAGCAAATTGTACTAAATTGTACGAATGAGATACAAATTCATACAGATTAGCCATTAATTCAATAAGCTATGAATTGCCATCAGATAGCAATTATCAACTTCCTGATAAAACAATATATCATATTTTATAATACAGACAGGTGTCTGTTATGTGAACCCATCTTTCTTTCTTTCTTTCTTTCTTCTTTCTTTTTTCTTTCTTCTTTCTTTCTTTCTTTCTTTCTTTCTTTCTTTCTTTCTTTCTTTCTTTCTTTCTTCTTTCTTCTCTTTCTTTCTCTTCTTTCTTCTCTTTCTTTCTTTCTTTCTGCCAGTCTTCGTTCAGGGTCTAGCAGGAGAACTTTTAGCTTATCTCAGCATCAATCATTTTATTGGAATAGACAGTTATCATCTTGCTCAAAAATGACCAAAGTATAATGAGTGGTAGTTCTGTGTCCATGCTCACCATCCTATACCTTCAGTCACTATGAGAAAGACTGAATGAAAATTCGAGCACTCGATACTCAGGAAAGTATACCATTTTTGTTTGTGCTATGCTGGTTGATGAATCATTCAGATGGTATTAAAATGTCAATTTCTTTGGTCAAACCCTGTGATAGTTATTTTAGTCAGATGTATACTAGTAACGAAGAAAGTATTTGATTTCTGTCATCTGTTGTTCATTTTGTAATACATTTTCAGTGCCTATTTGTATTTTCACTGCAGTTATTTATATGTAATTCTATAAATTGATGTTAAACACTACTTTGTGACATTGTTCACAGCTAAAGAATGTTAAATAAAATTTTGGTGGTGAAATTTGTATTTTTTTTGTGTGCTTATTTAAGAGCAGTTAACAGACCGGTCAATTTTGACTGGGAACACTAAAGTAAGGGGTGGGATGTGAACATGACACAAGGGTTAAAATGTCATCAAATAATTCATGTCTGCCTGACATGAGTATTCCATACACTAAATCACAGTGGACTATAAGAACCACAAAGTTCACTATAAAAATGGCCGATTCTCCAAGGTAAAGAACTTTTTTTTCTTTATTAACATGGATTTCAAATTTACAACATACAGACAAAAACAAAGCTACATTTAGTAGACCTCCTTAAGCATTCATATTCTCAATACTTCATCTCACAGTGACACTAATTCCTCTCAGTCTGACCTAAGAAAACTCTACTCTGTATGACAACATGACATTGAGTAAAATAAAACAAGGCTTTCACGCAACTACCAAGCATTTCAAAGTATATGGAGAGCAATACAATACTATCACTGACAAAACAAACAAACAATACACACCGCTTTCACTTTGTACAAATCAAATAAACAAACTGTTATGTACACAGAGGTAAATGATTGGTCCAAAGAGGTATTATGCTTTGACGTTTGGGTGTTGCACTGTAGTGTAAATGTCTGCTTCAACGTGACTGAAAAAAACCCTGAAATAACTTACATTTTTTCCACCGACAAAATTGTAGGCACTGAATATAAAAAGGCTTCTGGAATGATTCATATGACGTTTGTTCAAAACCTTGGAATGAACAAGAGGTATGACCTTCAACTATCGGTTAATATACAGATCCCTTCAGTATGTGCAAGGTTGGAACTGCCAAGAGTTTGTGATTTCCTTAAAAAAGTGAGGCACTGTATGCACTGGAGAACACAGTTAGATTGCATATCACAGCGCAATTCTCCAGGCCTGCTTCCCACATAATTTCCTGATGTTTTGTGCATTGATTGATTGACTATTGAGTTCGTGCCAGCAGGGTTGCAGGACGGTGTGGTGCTACTGTAATGTGACAGTGACCCTATTCCTAAACATGGTTGAGAAACACTGCTAAAGGGTTAGTTCGACCTATAAATTGAATTACTCACCTTCCTGTCATTCCAATCCCTAGAGACTATTCGGAACACAGGTTAAGATATTTTAGATGAAATCTGAGAGCTCCCTCATCCCCCGAAGACAGTCAAAATCCAGTAAAGCAACCAAAAACTGTAAAAATGACTTTGTTTTCCTGTTTACTGGATCATATCAGGGTGAACGATTACTACGGGCAATAAAGCGCTCATTTTCTTAGACATTCATGTGATTACAGTTGAACCATTAAAGCCACATGGAATATAATTGACAAAGCTTTTGGTAACTTTTTGGGTCGGGCCCGTTGTGGTCTATAAAGGATGAGAGAGCTCTCAGACTTCATTTAAAAGAACTTAAGAACTTAAAGATGAACAAAGGTGGATTCAGGGGATTGGAACGACATGAGGGTGAGTAATTAATTACAGAATTGTCATTTATGGATGAACTAATTCTTTAAAATGACAGACACAAAACAAAAGAAGTTTCATTAAAAAAGTCTGCAATTGCATTTTGAAGATGAGCAAAAGTCTATGGAATGACATGAGTACGAGCAACTGATGAAAATGTTCACTTTCAGGTGAACTATCCTATTTTCATGTCCTCATCCTCAAATAGTGTTAAGATTTCCATCTGTCTGGACTGTTAAAGATAAAAGAACTCCTAAAGATCCTTCCTGCTTTATATACGGTAGTCAGAATAAAGACACATTTCTCTAAAGTGTCTATAGACTTTCTAAAATAAAGAAAGAATAAAGGAAAGAAATGTTTGAAGATGAGAGTTTGATGAGAGACATAAAACATTCATTTTACTCTCAGTGCTCTTTTTGCCTCAATAATAAAATAATCAGTAATCAATAAAGGAGCACTTATTGCTTAGCTTGACCAAATACAGACTGAGCGACACGATACATCCACGAGATACACTGCGGTTCAATAACTACAATGTTTGCATAATTCTTGTGCAAGTCCTTATTCTGATCTTTTTTTTTTTAAGCACATCACTCATTAGCTTCTATTAATTTTGCAAAATGCACTAATTCACTCATTTTTTAAGAGATGATCATTTTTTAATGAGGACTGGAAGCGAAAAAAAAAACCATACTGAGATGTGTGTAATTTAGCATTTTTTTTTCCTTTTTTTACAGCTACATTAAATTTGCCCAAAATTACAATTCTGTTAACATGTACTCACCCTCCATTTGACACAAATCTGCTTGAGTTTGATTCTTCTATTGAACACAAAGTATGTATTGAAGAATGTTAACAAAAAGCAGCCATTGATTTCCGTAGCTTGTTTTAGTATATTTCCTACTATAGATGCTAGCCACTTCATGTCCAAACCCTAAAACATTAAAAGCTCTTTTTTAAATGATTTTTTAAAGGTACTTATCACTCATTACGCAAAGGTCATGCTTTGAGATTCAACAGCTTTGTTTCTTGAGATTCTACATAAACTGCAGGTCTCAATAAAATAGTAACAGTTTCTGAAGTACTGCATCTTTCTTGTGGGCATTTAATGATTTTTTTACTTTTCGTTGACATCATCTCTACCTCTGAAAGGATACTTGTTTAAGAGTTAGTTCACCCAAAATTGAAAGTTATGATAAGATTTTCTCATCCTCAAGGCATCTTAGGCGTATAAAACTTTCTTCTTTCAGTCAATTCCAAAGTGAGTAATTTTAAATTATTTTTGGCTTTTCCAACTCTATAATGGCAGTGGCCTTTTTATATCAGAAGACCAAAACTAGTCCAATAAAGTGCATTCATCCCTAATTTAAAATGATGTTGAGTCTTGACTGCAGTTGTAAAAAACACAGAAACACAGTGAGGAGACACAAAACGGTTTATGAAGTTTTAAAAATGGACATTGCTCTTACAGCATCCTCTATTAATAAACTTCAGCTAGTACAAAATGCAGCTGCCAGAGTTCTTACCAGGTCTAGAAAATATAATCATATAACTCAAATTCTATCAGCCTTACACTGGCTGCCTGTTAAGTTTCGTATTGAATTTAAAATATTGCTTCTTACCTACAAAGCTCTAAATAATCTAGCTCCTGTTTATCTAACCAACCTTCTGTCTCGCTACAATCCAACTCGCTCTTTAAGATCTCAAAGCTCAGGGCTTCTGGTAGTACCTAGAATAGCAAAGTCGAGTAAAGGAGGTCGAGCCTTCTCATTTATAGCTCCTAAACTCTGGAATAGCCTTCCTGATAACGTCAGAGGCTCAGACACACTCTCCCAATTCAAAACTAGATTAAAGACCTATCTGTTTAGTAAAGCATACACTCAGTGCATCACTTAGCTATATTATACATAAATGTGCTCCACACAGGTTTCTGCATCTTGTTTATATACACTATGAACAGCAGCTACGCTAATTATTGTCTTTATTCTCCATTTCCACCTGGGGATACTCATCCGAGGTACTCAGACTATGCAGAGTCACTGATTCGATCCAAGACCAGCGAAGAGATGATCACAAGGTTTCCATATCCTGGACCAGGCTGTATCCTGAGCAGCTGCTGTGGTGGTTATGGAGGAGTGGAGAACATGAGACTGATTCCTGTGACGCTCCAGGGACAGACGAGTCTGCACAAAGACGTCTGGCCAGCGGAGAAATTGAAATGGTTGTTCCCAACTGAGTCTGGTTTCTCTCAAGGTTTTTTTTCTTCACTTTTGCCAACTGGTGAAGTTTTTTTTTCCACTCGCCGCTGTCGCCACTAGCTTGCATGGTTTGGGATTGGTAGAGCTGCGCATCGTTGGATTTGCTCTTCAGTGTTTAAACTCTCAGTAGTGACTATTAAACCACACTGAACTGAGCTAAACTGAACTGAACTTAAACACTAAAAACTGAACTACACTGTTCTAATTTACTATGATCTTTTATGTGAAGCTGCTTTGACACAATCTACATTGTAAAAGCGCTATACAAATAAAGGTGAATTGAATTGAATTACAAACCTCCCAAAGCTACGTTAGGAACTATTCATTATAGATGAATTTATTTAGACTGCTGATATATTAAAAAAAAACAAAAAAAAACAAAACAAAAACGCTACCATTGCCTAAAAATCCAGATTGAATATTCAAAATAACATCAACTGGATTTGACTGAAGAGGAAAGTCATATACACATAAAAAATCCTTTTGGGTCATCTAAACCCATTAATAACAGACTTTATATATATATATAGGGCAGCACTTCTAGTCCTCAAAACAATTATACACCGCTTATAGTGATGTAATTCATGATTAAATACCAAATTAATAGTAGTTATTAAGATTGATCTGGTTTGCAATTGGTAAATGTGCTTGGGAAAATTATGATCAGAATATCAACTCATAGTTATTATGTGCACACTATGTATGTGTGAAGGTCACATTACAGAAAACAATCAAAATGGTGTCTTGCACTAATCTCGATGAATACAGCTTCATAAAAACAGCACATAAAGCAAAATTAAGCCTGTATCACTCAGCTTGAGGAACATGTACAGACTATTCACACTGAACACAACAGACAGTTCATAAATTATATCTTTTCTGAGCTACATGTGTCCATGTTTTCTTATAGTAATAGTTTGCACAAAAAAATAAAAATAAAAAAAATGTCATAATCTACTCACCCTCAAGTTGAAAATATTTTGAAGAAACAGCATCTGGTCCCCGCTGATTACAACAGATTTCCCCTAAACTATGGAAGTCAATGGGAACATCAACCATTCAATTTCATTCCAATTTTCATTGTGTTCATCAGAAAAAAGAAACACATACAGGTTTAGAACAACGTTTGGGTGAGTAAATGATGACCATTTTAATTTTGGGGTGACTAATCCCTTTAAAGTCTCAATGTGCATGAATCGAAACTGTTAATTACTGTAGTGCAGACAAATATTATTAGATATCATAAACAGCACCATCCTTTCCTGCAAAAAAACATACAGATTAGCACAGATGTGCTGTAACTGAGTTGGCCTTTGTACAAGTGGCTTTTATGAGTGACCCAGGCTTTTTTTTTTAAACTGGTCCCATCAGGCAGCACTGCCAGCTGTTTCTAATATGCAGAAAGAATGGTTATGATGCCCTCACTTGCTCTCTGTCATTAACAGTGAACAGTTCACCCAAAAATTCTGACATTTTCTTCCAAATGTGTTTGAGTTTGATGTTGAACATAAAAGAAGAAAGAAGATAAACTGAAGAATGATGGAAAGCAGCAACCTTTGACTTCATTGTATTTTTGTTACTAACTTTAAAAAGTGATTCACTTCTTGTGTTAAAAAGTGAGTAAACCCAATGTAATTTGGAACTATTAAGTTGACTAACTTAATTTATATCTAATTTGATTTATATGTTCATTTACTTAATAACAACAGGTTTACTCACATTTTTTACAAGTAAACTAATCACTTTTTACAGTGTTCTATGAATGACCCAGGTTTATTGGAAATACTTGCCAAGGGCTACATTCTTGTGAAACATGAAATACACTGCTCAGGCGACATTTCCTTGCAGCTTGTAATGACAAATCCGCAAGAGGGCGCTGTGTACATTTTTGCAAATCTCAAATACTGGGATAAGTTTTTTATAAAATGCCATTTACACGTCCCTCTCGTCCAATGTCTGTGAGAAGTGAAGCCTTGTTGCGCACACATGCCTTTGCGATCGACTGACCCATCCCCTTCCAATTTCAAAAGCAAGCATGAAGAGAAAACCGAATTGTTGCAGCGTAGTTTTATCAGGATTTCACATTGCTTTTTTTTAACCCATTTTCTGGAACTCTCCTTCACTGGACTCAAAATTGGACATCAAAAAAACTGACCACGCTGGAGAAGACGTCTATACAGAGATAAGCTGGTGAATCAAACGCATTAGATTAAATCACAGATGGATTTAAGTTGCTTTTGTAGCTTTTATTCAGTTCCACGCAATAAATTGCACAAAACAATCCTTTGTTCTTTGATATATGTATCTGTAATTTTCTGTAGTGTGAAAAAGAAAAGTTATCAGCGCCATACTGCCCATAGCATTCGTTTCACCCAGAAACTGCAGGCAAAACATTAGCCGAAGTACATTTTTGCAAAAACGTAGCCCAGGGGATGTATTTCCAATGAATCTAGGTTTAGAGCGGATGTCAATGAATGCTTTTTTCCCTCCAGTATTCTTCAGAATATTTTTGCATTCAACAGAAGAAAGAAATTCAGTTTAGAATCACTTGGGTGTAAGTAAATATGAGGACACTTTCTTTTTTGAGTCATTTTAGCATTGACGAAACTACTTCTGTGTAACGAGATGAGACTTCAGAGTAGTGTTAGCAGAACATGATCATTTTCTGATTTCCTTTGAAAACAAGTGCTTGATTTCAACAAATGTCTTCTTTCATCAAATGTGTGTTATTCAGAACAGTGGCACTTTCTGGGACTAAAAATAAACAAACGACATATACAGTATATATATATATACATACAGTATGCCTGTGTGTATGCCTACCTGTGACTGTACAAGCGAACAGATTTACGTAAGCAAGTTATGTACACCTATAGAGATCAGGCTATATACAGAAATAAGTCAAGTCCAGCTTGCAAAGCACATGAATGACACTGAATGGCTGTCGGCTGAGTTGTTTTATTCACTCACCTTTTAAAGTAAGGGTGGGTGAATGTCTCCTAGTAAAGATTGTCTGAGGTGGTTTGCATGTTTTTTTTCATAGACTTACCCTAACCCTAACCTTAACAGGGAAGAGCACCAAATAAATTTGATACTTCGAAATCCCTGATTGAGGTAAAGCTCCTCAGAGGATGAAGTTCCATGGTTGAGCTCTCTGGATGTGTGGAGCGAGTGGACAGGCAGTGGAAAGATGATTAGTTTGCCTTTATATCTTGATGCCCTCTTGTTGACTGAGCTGGGACAGTGACTTCTTGACCCTCAGCGCGGTGAGACGAGCGCCTCCATTGGCGTACCAGCATTCCCTCATGATCTTCGCCATCACACGTAAAGCCTGCGGACAGATGAGAACATCAAAACATTCAGCTATGGAAAACACTATGAGACCACTTGACAATTCTCAGTTTTTTTGGATTCACATTTTATAGTTATGTGTTTGAGTACTCTTATGACTTATGGGTAATTTAGTATTGCTTTATTGAATATACATGTTCAGAGTAACTAAATGATTCAAACAAATTAAACTGTAGAGAGATTATAAAGTACAATAGGCAACACTTTACAGTGAAGTCCCATTAGTAAATGTTAGTTAATGCATTAAAACCAGCAATGAGAATAAGATTTATTACAACTATTCTGTTAGTATTACTCAAATAAATTACACCTGAAATGTATTATTTAACTAATAAATAAAAGAGTATCACTTGTAATAAGATTACGATTGCTTTATAACACATTATCAGACAATAACCAAAAAAAAATCAACATCACCAAAGATTAATAAAAGCTTTTTTAGTGTAATTAAATAAATTAACGTTAAATTTTGTAGTCTTATTGTACTGTTTAGTCAAAGAATTTTCAATCAATAGGTGTGTCTGTATTTTCTCAGACCTTTATAGAATTAAACTAGTACTACAATTTTACTCAAACCCATACCTAATGAAACTAGGAAACAGATCTTTTTCTAAAGCTGTATAATTGTGTTATACACGTCTCTAATTTTCTTTCTGCATTCTTAGTCTCTCCTATATATAAGTGAGAGAAATGGCTGCTGTAAATTGGGGGATCTCCTGCAATATATTTTTATTGTTACTGATTATTGAAAATTGGTTCAACATGATTAAGGTCAGGAAATTGTTTTGGATGTGCATTTGTTTCAGACATTAAAAGTTCCTGCACATGAAGACAAATCAATTTCAATATAAAATAGTTAAATCTAAACAATTTAAGGGAAAATTGCCACTATTTGAAATTAATTATTGAAAAGTACCGTAAACACATACATAAATTAACAAACAGAATGCATAAAACTAATATTTACCACGAAAGAATTTTTTTTTTCCTTTATATATTTTTTTATGTTTTATGTAATAAATATAAATTATATAATAAATTAGTGCTAGAAATTATTATCTTTTTTTCCACAAATATTATTGGTTAACATGATGTCCAATTGTATGATGAAACTGTCTGTAAAGAAAATATGTTAGAACCAAACAAACACAATACATTTGTCTTCTGACAGGAATATGTATTCTTACAATTCAATTCAGATACATTTTTATAAGGTTCAGTTACAGTCATAATCACTAGAGTGAATAAAAAAGGTCTATTAGGGGTTGCCACAACGAAATGAACCCCCAACCATACCAGCATATGGTTATGCGGTGAATGCCCAGTACTAAAACACTCATATACTGTGCCAATTTGGTTTACTTAATTCACCTATAGTGCATGTCTTTGGACTGAGGGAGGAACCGGAGTACCCGGAGGAAACCTATGTGAGCATCGGGAGAACATGCAAACTCCAACTGGCCCAATCAGGACTCAAACCAGCGATGTTCTTGCTGTGAGGCAACAGTGCTAGCCACCATGCCACCCTGTCCTGGATTAGTCTAAGAAAGAGGGGGTGGAGTAAGAGTGAATGGAGGGATTCTTCAAGGCGAAGAACAAAGGTAAGAAAATCTGGATATTTATGTGCGCTTGGATTCGTCTGATTAGTAAACCATATGATAGCTAATGCGCGATCAGCCGTGGTCAATCATAAGCACATAATCCTCTTGAAATTACTTTATGAATAAACGTCATTCATAGAACTTAAATCTAGAAATGAGCTATAATTCAATATATGCAAGGCTTCTGAAAACCCGTCTTTATCAAGAAATTCTGAAGTTTATCAATTAAATATGCAAACTAAAAGGTTATTTGGCTCCGAAAGCTATTTACTTAAGAGCCAAAGATTTTCTTGTCATTCATTCAAGAGCATAAATTGAATCTGCAGACTTGGGCAAACATACGTGTTCAGTGCAATCCTTAAGGTCATGTAAAGAAATCCCTATAAGGCTAACATGTGAAAGAGCTCATATCATTTAGCTGCTTCAGAAAAGCCTCAGAATTGAGTTGGAGATGATATGTTCTCATTGTAGTCCTTTAATGCAAAGAACCTGCCGTGAAAAATTTTGCCGTGGCCTTCTCTCATCCTTTTCACTCAAATGAACCGTCTAGACAGCTTTTTCTATTAAATGTACCTGTGCACATAGAAAACCTTTAACTCAAAGTTTTTCAAACTTTCTGCGTAAGGTGAGCAGGATCTTTGGGTCACATCAGAACTGAATATCATCCTACTTCTTTATGTGTTCATATTAGGCCTGTGAAGCGATTAAATAAAAAAAAAAAAATTATCGTTTAAACATTTTTTTAAAAAATCTAATTAAATTACGTGATGTGCTGATTATTTAATCTGATTAATCTCCTTTAATCACACATAAATATTGGCTGAGATTTTTTGGACCAATTTAACATTTGAAATTATTTTCAATGAAATTTAAACAGATATAGAAAAACAAATTATTTGCCATTTTTATCCAACATTTGTGTAACTGTACACAAAATTCACAGTTTGGTACTTGTGAAGTTTCATAAACTAATTTCGAGAAGAGCACGTGATGATTGACCACGACTGGCCGCTCATATGTAAACAGTAATAATCCAATCAGAGTGATCCTAGTTTACAAAAAATGGATCATTTTCTCCCTACTGCTCTATCTTCATTTGGAAGAATGCTTCCCGCTACAAACGCTCCAGCATTTAACCTACGCTTCAGCATCATTTAACCTTTCGACATGGAAGAACAAACAAACAACAACAAATTTAGCCAGAACCCCGCTCTCCCCAAAACTTCAGCCGCTGCCTCGCCAGCAATCGAGCCTGAATTCCCGCAAGACGACGGCACACCAGCTCTTCCAACTTCTACTCCAACTGCCCAACACAACGCAAGCCACAACTCCGACTAAACTCAAGACGCCGGCGATCCAAGCCACTGCAATGAAGCCAAACTCTCACTGATCTCCTAGCACTCCACTTTCGGTAACGTATATGTTTTAAGGGGAAGCCTCGCTAGATAACTACACTCCAACAAAGACTAAACATTTTATAGAGGTTTCGAAAGACGAGACCAGCGTGAATAGAATGATTTCAACAAAGGACTCGCCTCTCAGCCTCCCGCATGTCAACAGATTCATAACATTCTGACAGCTGAAGTAATTCGAAGACAAAATGACCAGGCAATCTAATCCACAAACTTTAGTCCACAAAATATTCATACGTTGATAAACATTCATGAAAGGGTGCACTGTTATCAGCCAAACCAGCTGTTGGAGCGCCTGCAGCAGAATAGTCTTTCAGGCATAAACACTATAGCGATTTTGGTCTACAAGGCCGCCGACCTTTTGCACTCTGAACTCTGACTGATACTCCAAGGAGCCAATAGCTGAAAGGAGAAGTATCACCATCCAATGAGCTTTCCAAACTTGAGATGGTCCCGCCTTCTCTCTTGACAGTTTCATGAATGGACTGAGTCCAAAGACTTTGTGAATGAAGCGGGCCAGATATGCTCCAGATTTTTCAATCATGATTCCAAACATGATGTTATTTATCATGGATTTAGTAAAAG
>NC_079436.1:23572302-23599802 GCF_903798145.1 Danio aesculapii
AGGGTGGTCCTAAAGAATCCCCAGTCACGCTCACGCAGCAAGACCAAAAGACCTCTGATAACAGTAGTCCATCATGAACTGACATCATGCAGTTCCTGCAAAGACAAAAATTAAGAAAAAAAAATCTAAATAAAATATATATTTATATTTTAATTATAACTTTAATACATGACCCCAAACATACCTGCTCATCATAAACCTTCAAAAGATTAGCCAGGGTATCTGCGGTCTTGTCAGTTTTGGATGCTGTTTGCCTTAAAATTGTCATAAAATGAAATAGGTGCTGGTGTGGTTGTCCAAAGAATTTGTGGGGAAAATTCTCATTCGTAACATGTTGGTACTCTGCAGCTAAAAAAAACAAGAGAAAATTTCATAAAACAAACCCACACTACAAAATATATAATGCTAGAAAAAATATATTAATATTATCATTATGTTTCATTTACTTATTCATTTTTTTACCTCAGATGAAAATCAGGTGTTGATCAGATCAGATGTTGATATCAGGATCTTCATATTGTAAACTGAACTCAAGGTCTAGCTGAAGTTTCACTTTCCTTGCTGCAAAAGTATCATTGCAAAATACACTGTAATATTTATTTTAACTGGATATGCCAGGCATAGTAGTACAAAATGAATATTTTACCCACCTTTTACATGCCTCCATATAAGAATCTTTCTGTAGTCAGCAACAACCGACCTTCAATTCTGTATGTACACAAAGTCACAGTGTCATTCAGCTGAGAGTGGAAGTAGTACAATTGCATGATGTCTAACGTCAACCCCCAAAACGGTTAGCAATAGAGCTGATCATCATGTTAGTTGCTTTAATTCGATGAACACAGATTTAACTTGAACAGTATTGAAATTTTGAAAACTGAATAGGACGACAAATAAATTTAAGGCCTGTTTTTAAAAGCTAGAAATAACAAAACTTACCTTATTGTCTAATGATGTAAAAATATATAGCCTAAAAAAATATATATTTAAGATATAAATATATTTTAAGCTGCAAAATTTGCACATCAGAAAAACTATTTCTTGTTTACCACGTCTGGATGATTAGAATATTTGTTTTGTTATTATTTTATTTAATATTTTATTTAATAATTTTTATAACTTTGTATTACTGTGTTATAGCTAGGCATACTTTGTTTTTAGGCTATATATATTCTCTCCAGAGTAAACAAAAAATAGATTGGAAAAAAAAAACGTTTACCATACCTTTAACATATGTTTGACTTAAATGACATTTAAAATCATTTAACTGATCGCACTGATCAGGTAATCATTGATATGCAGAGATGTCTTCTCGAGCGCAGGGAAATAATCAGTGTTGATTAGTACTGGTGATTGAGGTAAAGTTAGTTTTATATTTACACATTCAGACTTTCTCCTTAATAATATAATATAATTTCAGAAAAGTAGTTTTTGCATATTCTAAACAGTAAAATCATATTAGCAGCACTTTCAAAGTACAACATTGTTCAGTCAAAAAAATTGTGCATTAAGTGTAACGTTAATGTTGTTTTCATGTCATACTTGTATATGATTTCAGACCGAATACACAAAGTACCATGGTAAACGACATATGGAGAGAGTCACAAGTTGTTACTGGACGAATGTATGAATATAAAACCAACTTTACCTCAATGTGCTAGTGTGAGATGAAGCTCTGCTCTGTACCTGCTCAGGTGAGGAGCACAGCTTAAATGTTCTCCGTTAGGCTCTCGTGTATGGATCAGCATGCAACAAGCTGTGTGTGACAGACAGCTACGTTTTGAGGCTAAGTTTTTGCCCGTCATCAGAAAATACCGTTCAGTATTTAGGCGGAGATTATTTGAGGTATGATTATGCGCCTTTCGTTTCCGTAGTGCCAACAGATCGCGAAGATAATACCACATTCACAGTCTGGACAGAGTTCAGGGCAGTGCCATGACGTGCGGTTGTGTGAGCGCGCGTCACCATGACAACCTAAACGCATGCTCGCGCCAAGATTTAAAAATATGTTAAAAATTGAATCTGCCGATTTCAAATGTTTTTGTCCTTATAACACTGTTAAAATTCATAGTTAACACATTACAACTAACGCTAACGGTGCACTGATTCAAATTTTTTAAAACAGTAATGTTAACGTTAGTTAGCAACAAGTGGGGCTAAACACGTTTTCTGTAATGCACGACATGTAAACGCATTCAGACAAACTCTACATTACATTGAACTGTTACTGTGATTATATTGATTAAAACATAAATTTAATATTTCTTGAATTCGTAAATAGTTTACTTACTATAGTGTGAAGCGAGGCCGATCCGCCATCTTGAAAAAACGAATGAAGCACGAGAACGTACGTGAACCTGGATGACGTCACACGCAAAATCACTGGGCTGAAAGATTTTGAGTTAATGAAACTTTAAAGAGACATTTTGTATAAATTAAACACAGCAAAATCGTTCACCTTACTTGAAAGATTTAATTTTTACAAACTCAAAAATAAGAAAAAGTTCTAAATACTCATCTAGGTTAATTAAGAATAACGAATTTTAATGATTTAAGTTAATACAACTCAGTTCAATTAATTAGTTACAGCATTAGGGTTTACAGTGCATATATATATGTATATTTATATAAATAGATATTTTTATATTTATATAAATAGATATTTATATATATATATATATATATATATATATATATATATATATATATATATATATATATATATATATATATATATATATATATATATATATATATATACGCAAGTACATAAATAGATATTTAGATATTTATATATCGCGCTGTCACTCCCCGCTCCATCTCCTTACGGAGTGTTCCTTGAGCACCTAACTCATCCCGTTACCCTCTAACAGGAGTCTTCATTATCTAAATCCCCTTTTTCCCAGACTCCTGCCAGAGTTGGCCAACTAGCCCTGTTCTTGGCCCCCCTTCACTAGTCCCCCCCCCTGCTCAGGCTCCCGCAGGAGTCTGTTTTACCCTTTGCTCCAGCTGGAGCTCCCTACTCTTCTTTCCTTTCTATAATCACTATATCCAGCAGCCGAATATAGCAAAAAACTTTCTAGCTTTTGGGGGGAAATTCTTCGAAATACACGGCTGATGTCCCAAGTTAATAGCATTTTGGGGAGCTCTCGAGACCTTCCTGATCTCAGATCTCCTGATATGCTTATTGACCGGGCGGGAGCCCTGGGCTCAAATATCTGCGAGCTCAGGGTTCTCTCCCGGGACAGCATGCCAAACCTGCTTTAAATGCCAAGCATATCTAAGTGGGAACTCTTGAAGTGAAGTTTCATAAACAAATTTCGAGAGGAGCACGTGATATGATTAAGCATGACTGGCCGCTCATCTATAATCAGTAATAATCCAATCAGAGTGATCCTAGTTTACTATAAATGGATCATTTCCCCCCTTCTGCTCTGTCTTCGTTTTGGAAGAATCCCCCTTCCACCCCATCTCCTCCTTTTCCTCCCTTTTCTAAATGGGGAGCTCTCGAGACCTACCTGATCTCGGATCTTCTGATATGCTTATTGACCGGGCGGGAGCCCTGGGCTCAAATATCTCCGAGCTCAGGGTTCTCTCCCGGGACAGCATGCCAAACCTGCTAATACTTGTTTATCTCTTATTACTAAATCACTAAATGGCCTAGGACCTCAATACATTACAGTTATGCTCACTGAATACAAACCTAACTGATCACCAAGATCTTTAGGATCATATACTTTAAACTAGAAATTCCAAGGGTTCAGTCAAAGCAGGGTGAATCGGTCTTCAGCTACTATGCCCCCTGCTGCTGGAATTAGCTTCCAGAAATGATCAGATGTGCTCCAACATTAGCCACATTCAAATCAGGACTGAAAACACATTTGTTTAGCTGTGCCTTTACTGAAAGAGCACTATGCCATGTCGCACAGATCACACTATTATGTCTTTCTTTTCGTTTTCATTCTTTTTTAACCTGCTTTAACACATTTTAATCTGTTTTTATATTATTTGTTATTATGTTTTTTTACTTGTCTCTTTTATTCTTGTTTATGTAAAGCACTTTGAATTGCCACTGTGTATGAAATGTGCTATATAAGTAAACTTGCCTTGCCTATTATTATTATTATTATTATTATTAACATTGTCGAATATCAACATTTAAAAAAGTTTATTTATTTATTTATTTTTTTTAATCAAATTACTGGAATCTTAGAGTAAAAAAAAATTGGAAAAATATTGGAAAAAAAATCACCTTGAAAGTTTAGATTTCAAATTAAGATCTTAGCAATGCACATCACAAATTTTTGATATGTTTACAGAAAGAAATATGCAAAATATCATCATAGAACATGATCATTACTTTATTTTCAATCATTTTCCTTTGGCTTAATCCCTTTATTCATCAAGGTTTGCCACAGCGGAATGAACCACCAACTTATCCAGCATATGTTTTACACAGCAGATGCACTTCCAGCCTTAACCCAGTACTGGAAAACACAGACACACTCTCACATTCACACACATACACTACGGCCAATTTAGTTTATTCAACTCCTCTATAACGCATGTCTTTGGACTGAGGGGGTAACCGGAGCACCTGGAGGAAACCCACATGAACAGGGAGAGAACATGCTCCTTTAACTCCAACTGACCCAACTGGAATTCAAACCAGCTTCTTGCTGTGACAAACCTTGCTTCTTGCTGTGAGGTGGCAATCTTTATAATTTTGAGTCATACAATGTTGATTTTGTATTTCCCACAAATAAACATGTGCAATCTAAGACTGGTTTTGTGGTCCAGGGTCACATTTATTAACAAACTGAAAATAATTATATCAGAATAGAAAAGTACTACAATTTATGTTGAGTGTTAAAGTGGTTTCTGAGGGATCGATTTCATTACTTTGTACCCACAGGCAGGTGTTTTTGTTCTCTGTTACCAAATAACACAATAAATGTGACAAACGAACAGTGACATATAATTCATAGAGGCAAATAGGACATATTACAGATGGGTGAGCATAATGCTCACTTGCGACAGTGCTTTTTGGTGCATGCAGCTTTTGAAGATTGGTGGATGAGTGAACGAGTGTGCGCTTTCAGACTCAACTGGCTCTACGGGGTAATCACTTTTTTTCCACATGGATGCACTCTTAGAAATAAAGGTACAAAAGCTGTCACTGTGGCAGTACTTTTTAAAAAGGTAGACTTTTCTATTTCTTATCGACCAATATGCAGGCTTTAGGTACTAATATGTACCTGTAAGGTAGCAACATAGATGCTTTAGGTACAAACATGTACTGCAGTGACAGCTTTAATTTCTGAGTCTGTAATGTAACTTTCTTCAGTACATAAATGAAAAAATGTGTTCTTTGATTTTGTTGGATTTGTTGCCAGAGATTCCATTTTATGCAAAACATTGGTGTTATTCACTGTAAAAAAATGCTAGGTTCCACACAATTCATTTATGTGGTTTCTAACAAAAAATGATTAAGTTAATTGCTTTTAAAAATTTAAGTGAATTGAACATAAAATAAGTTAGCCGCCCCCAAAAAACTCAAGAATTGTGTTGATTCAGTTCATTTAAAGTAAGTAGTTTGAACAAGCAGCACAAATCTTTTTTTAGTTTTGTTAATTAAAAGCAGAAAAAAATAGAATCTTTAATTGGAATAATGACAAAATAGAATAAATATTATATGACAAACGTAAACAAAAATGATTAGAGATGTTGAGGAAAATGACTGAAAAATGTAAAGCTGACGTACTAAAATTATTCTAACTAAAACAAGGGTAAAATGTGTCAAACAGAAATATGAACTATTAAAAATAGCAAAGGCTATATATATAAAATAAAACTAATAAATTGTAACATGTGTTTTTGCATATGTACTAAATAAGTAAAATCACAGTGGATAAAAATCACTTTGCATGCAGAAAAGAATTTTAAAATTACATTTCAATAATTTAAAGAATTTATGTTGATTCCTAATATTTTATTCAAACTGGAGCCAAGATTAATCTTGAAACTACACATTTCATGGTGCACCTCATATACAGCTGAAGCAAATTCATCAGCCCTGCTGAGATATTTTAATTATTTACAAATTTTCAAATATTTCCCAAGTGTTGTTTACCAGAACAGGAAAATTTTTTCCCAGTATGTCTTATTATACTTTTCTTATGTTAGTTTTATTTCAGTGTTAATTTATTATTATTTTTAAATGTACTACAGTTACGGTCAATATTATTAACACTTAAGAAATTATTATTTTTTGATTTGGCTACAGAACAAATCACTTATCAAATAACTATTACCCCTGGCCTGCTTAGTGAGGTAAAGTTAGTTTTATATTCACAAGTTCATTTTTGAACAATGTCAACCTGTGACGTGCTCCCTATATTGTTTACCATGCTACTCTGAATATTCGGTCTGAAATAGCATGTAAGTATGGCTTAGTAATAAGTGTAATTCCTGCACCCCGCCGGCTAACCACTAAGCATACAGTAGTCGCTTTAAAACCAAGAGCATGAGAGAGTGAGACCAGCGATCCTTGCATGCATGAAAAATTGCACATTATGACAAGTTCTGCTTGCTACACAATTAAACACGTGCTAGATATAATACAGTTTGTCATTCATTTTGTCAAAGTACTGTAAAGTTTTCTAACTGGCGAATGACCTAGTGGGTTGTCTACTGTTATCTTAATGTGCGTGTGTTTGTGTTTCAGGAGGCGTGCCTTTGGACGGCAGGGGAGGGACTGTGTTTCAAAGATATCATGCTAACCGGTTAGCATTTTGCCAGATCACCTACTGCACCTTTAAAAAAAAAAGAATAATAATACAAATAAAAATATAAATGCAATTAAAAACCTGACATTCAACGTAAGTTACTTGATAGTTCAACACTTGATAGCATAGCACTGAGTGCCAGTGTTTCATCCAGCATATCATTTACAGCCTGATCTAATAAACTTGTCCTGCATCTGCTTTCCCCCAAATAACCACTTACGAAGTGTGAAAATCAGAGAACAGCCATTTAATATCGTCCGGCACTGTCATCAAACATGTCTTTTCTACACGGGCAAGCTGAAAGAGCTCCACAAGCAGATAGTTAGATTAGAGGCTTTTTGAGACAGCAAATTGAATGTAATCGAATCTTCCCTTTCACAGCAGTCAAAAGCGCATCAAGACTGAGTGAGGAAAGAGTGGTGTCTCCAATTATGCTGATAGCGACTGAAGAGACGCGAGAGGGAAAGCAATCAAATGGAGATCAACGAGATGAAAAAGGAGCAGCTTTGGGCAATCGCTTCATCTACAAATGAAATCCTCCACAGAGTAAAGAAAAAGCAAGCTGAAGGATGCTCACCTCGCAGCTCTGCCACCTGTTTGGGATGTTGGGACGCAGCTTTTGGTCACACACTACCCGCTTCATGTCCTCTACTGATGGATCAGATGGTACAAGGTCATAGTAGGGGAGCTGGTAGTCCTCATGGATGCCTGAGAGGATAAATTAGCCCACAAGAGCACACAGTTAATGAGAGTGTATATTTTTATGTAAATTGTTATCAAATGAAATCATAATTTCTAAGAATAGTGTGTGAGCAATGTAAGGAGGCTTCAAAAGTCTGAAAACAATCTGAGACTGAATTTTAATATGTGACAGGATCACAAAATCTTATATTGTCTAAAGGGGGGGGGGGGGGGTATCCTAAAAGTTTGAAAACCCCTGACATAGATAATATAGTAATTCTACTGTAATATAATTAGATAAAAAAAGTGTTTTTAATTTCTTCATTCTAAACAGAATCATTATAATCTCTTTAATACTGTTGAAATATACACTGACAAAACCAATTTTGGTGTATGCATGATAATGACAATTTTAGATCCATTAAAAATATAGATCTTATATATAACTGGTAACTTGTCACTGGTAATTGATTATGTTTTAACATCTGCCTATGCTGTGATGCTGTTATTTACTCATGAATATATAAAAACATAAATTTTGAGAGTAACAATATAACATTCTAAAGCCATTATATTCTCTTTTTTTGCCAAAATGTCATTCAGTGTAACAAGTTATCATCATTCAGCAAAACAGATGTAGTCATGTAAAAATGTAACAACATACTTATTCTCATCTGTATAACCTAAAATACATAATCACGCTAAATGTAATTAAATGTTAAATTATTTGTGTTTCCTTAATGTCTTCCTAACAAATGGGTCAAAGAAAGTAGTTTAGATTTAAAATAAAAATGACTACTATCATAACTAGTATTTTGGGGCTTCACGGTCATCATTAATAAAAAATCTAATGGAAAATATAAAAAAACAGGACATATACTATTGCATAAACATGCATCTAAAAAGCTGCATTTAATTACGCCTTATTTTATAACGCTTAAAGGACACCTATGATGAAAATCAACTTTTGTAAGCTGTTTGAACAGAACTATTTGTAGGTATAGTGCGTTCACTGTCATACTGGAGTGATATAAACACAAGTTTCTTAATTAAATTTTTCCTGATGTTAAAATAGGACCCAAATCCCAGTAATTTTGATAAGTTTAAAACCGAGCATGTTTGTAATAAAGACAGTAACATCACTATGAAATTCTTAACTGATATTATCAATACGGCTGCATAGTGTCAGTAAACGCCAATATGTGTGTGTGTGTGTGTGTGTGTGTGTGTGGACAGCAAACTGCACTTGTGTGCGACTCATCGTTTCAGAAAGGCTTGAATAAACTCCTCCACAAATACATCACTTGGTATTTTTGACTAATCAGCTGTATTTCAGCTTCATCGGTGTCTGTCTCGATCACTGACTGCTGTTTATCTGATGTAATGAAGGAGAAGCAGACACGCACGTGGGAACAGTGGGCAGGGAGAAGCAGCTCATTTGCATTTAAAGCCACAGGGTACAAAACCTGACACCAAAATAGGCAGATTCTGGAGCTATAATGAATTATCTGATGGGTATTTTGAGACACATTCTGGAGACACCAAAGGGTTATCTTAGACCTTGTAAAATGGGTAAACTAGGTTCCCTTTAACATTTTGACTTTTTCTAGACACACACACACACACGCACGCACGCACGCACGCACGCACGCACGCACGCACGCACACACAATACTATTATATACACACACATACTGAGAGAGAGAAAGAGAGAGAGATAGTATGCCATCATTAGTATGCAGCTCAAGCAGGAAGATAGAAAATAAAACAAAAAAAACACGACAACATATTTTAGTCATTTTTATCTTCATCAAAGTGTCCTACCTCCAATTGAACACCTGCGAGCAATCTCCCAAAACACCAGACCCAAGGCATAGATATCTGCCCTTTTAAAAGACTCAAAGTGCCTCATGTTAATGGAGTCATCCAGCACCTCAGGGGCCATATACCTGTCAACATCACAGATTAGCCTCAGATTACCAATCCTCACACACAAAAATGTTTTGTAACAAACTACAAATACTTGCTCATCAGTTTTGTATAGTTAAAAATGAAACCAATGTATTTAATTCAAATATAAGTGTGAATTGTGAATTTACTTTTTTCCTACTATGAAAGTCAGTGGTTACCCGTTTACAACATTCTTCGAAATATCTTCTTTTGTGTTGAACAGAAATAAAAAGTGGTTTGAAATCATTTGAGGGGGAGTAAATGCTAAGTAAATTTTCATTTTTGGGTGAACCATCCAATCAAAATGCTTCTATGTGTTGTGTAACACAGTAGTGAGCAACAGTTGCTCAATAGGATTGCTCTACAGCATTTTAAAGATTCAGCTGGTGGTTGTACGGTGGCCTAAAACATGTTTTTTCTTCAGAAAGCAAGAAAACAGAGCGAGACAGTTCACTCAAGTGAGCCCCGGGGGACAGAAGGCTGTGAGGCTTTGACATTCAGAAGTCACATTGGGTTATCATCACAGCAGGGGATGGCAGTGGGTGTTGTATACAGTGTGGGGGTGTCAGTCTGTCACACCCAGGAGGAGTCTGTGTGTGTGTGTTCAGGGGGCACAGAAGTGAATGGGTGCTGTACTGAGAGCCTCTCGCTGTAGATGAGATGTGACAAACTCCTGTGGTGACAGCAAGACCTACAGGAGTGTCCTTCACAACACACATCTCACCCTCAGAGAGTGTCCTCAGACTCGACTCAAGACCTGCTGAGGGTCCTGCTACCTGATGGGTCAATGACAAGAAAGGGTCTCTAATAAGAAAATGAATGCGCTTTATTTTTAGAAACGCAATTGTGTTGGTTGAATATTGTTTTCTGTATCATTCTGAAAAAAATGCTTGCATGTCATGAATCTTAAAGTGTACATATTTTGTTCCTATGCTAATATGTTTGTCTGGCATGTACCTCAGTGGTGAAATCAAGGTTTGTCATGTTTTTCGGTATAGTGTTAAACTAAACTAACCGGTTTCTGTTATTCTTTCTTATTAAACAGTGGTTTGCTATAAAAATTGTGGCTCTGTCTTAGGAATGAATTATTGAATGTGTACAGTATATGTTTAGTATAAATGTATACCGAACCCTTTGACCCATAAAAAAAAAAAAAGTTCACACCTACTTTAAATATATGGATGCAAAAAATTATTTCTTAGGGTTATTTAAAAAGTAAAAGGTTATAATTATTATTATTATTATTTACAACTGTTAATATATTTTTGGAACATTTTATTTGAACTAACCTGAAATGTGCTGTATAATAATACAGATAGTCTAATATTGACCAAGAGCTGATAACACATTTCCAAATATTAAGGTATATTTATTTTTATTTGATTTATTTATCCTTTATTTTACCAGGAATTTGACATATGCATCTCTTCTACCAGGGGGTCCTGGCTAAAATAGCAGCACAAAAAGTTTCCGATACAAAAATACACATGCGTAAAATATCACAAATTAAAAATGACACAAAACATTTACATGATTCTTCCAGGTAAGACTTCAGACAATAAAAATATTTAGAGCTGGAATTGGAACATGATAGCTCTGCATTTCATTCCATAATTTAGGGCCAAAGGAGGAAAATGTTGTTTTACCAAACTCCGTACACACTCTAGGAGCAGTTATGTTAGTGTAATTTATAAGAATTTTGTATACTATACCTACAAGTATAATATGATTAAAGATTATCATATTATCATATCATATAAGATGGCAATTTACCCAATAATGCCCTAGCAGTAAACAGAAGCATGTTCATTTTTCTCCTTTGGTGCAGGGAAAACCATCCAACCATTTTGTTAAAAATACAATGATGGGTACGTGAAGATGCATTTGTTTTCTTGCTTCGAGAGGAAGGCACTTCTTAATATGAAAAAGAAAACCCAATTTAGGCCTGAGCTTCTTTACGAGAATGAATGAATATTAAAAGCCAACAGTTCATCAAGCCATATGCTTTTATGTATTTATGCTTCTTTGTATTTAGAACGGTTTACTCTTTCAATACTGTCCTCCTCCAGGGTTAAGATTGGTGAAATTATTTTATCTTTGCCATGATGACAGTAAATAATATTTGATTAGATATTTTTTCAAGACACTTCTCTACAGCTTAAAGTGACATTTAAAGGCGTAACTAGGTTAATTAGGCAGGTTAGAGTAATTAGGCAAGTTATTGTATAATGATGGTTTGTTCTGTAGAATATCAAAAAATAGCTTAAAGAGGCTAATAATTTTGACCTTAAATGTTTTTAAAAAAATTAAAAGCCGCTTTTATTCTAGCCAAAATAAAACAAATAAGAATTTCCCCAAAAGAAAAAAAATATTATCAGACATACTGTAAATTTTTCCTTGCTCTGTTAAATATAATTTGGGAAATATTTAAAAAAGAAAAAAAATTCAAAGGGGGGCAAATAATTCTGACTTCAACTGTATGTCGTTTTTTGCATTTAAAACCAACTTCAATTTCAGCAGTGAAAGTTGCAATAACCAAAATAAATAAATATGTATAAATATGTATTTTTATTAAGCAATAAATATCCATTTGTAAAACATAAAAATAAAATAATGATAAGAATTGTAGCAAAAAATCGTATTATGTCAAACTCATTAAATTAGGATTTATTTCTAAAAAAAGAACAACGTTATTTTATCATTAAACCATAGAAAATGTACTTTTGTTATTTTTTTGCTTTTATTGTACATTGCAATAAACAAAGAACACATAAAATCACCAAACTTAATTGATATTAATATAATAAATATGATATAATATAAATAATATTCAATCCATAAATAAAATATACAAAACAAAACAGAGTACCAAGTCATTGACCAGTTTTCATTAACTTCCATCTGTGCTATGAATGGGCATGGTTCAAAAATGCTTGTTATGTCACTTCAATTTAATTTTTTTTACTCTACTTTAAAGGACAACACAGAGTAGATGAAAAAGTAGGTGTGAGAGTGACGTTACGTCACAAAAAAAATCATCTTATGAAACCGCACACATTCTGTAGCCTCTGTCAAATCTCACGCAAGCTTAAATTGTAGAGTGCTTCACAACACTAATATTCACAGGCACACAAAGAGCCCTCAGCTCAAGCAAACACTCAGTTATGAGCCGTATCTCTGCACACTAGAATACAAATGTAGGAAAGCGCGTGTCTGCAGACAGGATCTAGACATTTGTCACTGTGAATGGTGCCGAATGATGAATTACTGACCTTTTTGTGCCCACCCTGTGGTTGGGTGCAATATCAATGGTGTCTGTGGCAGAGTCGTGGCGCACAGCCAGTCCAAGGTCAGCGATACAGCAGGTTCCATTCTTCTTCACTAAGATGTTTTTAGATTTCAGATCACGATGGGCAATGGCAGGCTTACCTGAAGATTGGACATGACATGGTCCAGCATGTCAACTTTACATCAATTTTTGATAGCTTGCTTCTCTGAATATGAAGGAAAACTTTGAGAACCTTGTCTGAACTGACAAAAAAGTAGCAAGCAATATATCCTATCTGTTCCACCTTAATTGAGTTTTTCTCTTAAAGGAGGCTTTTGCCATTCATGTATTGAGTTATGTAGCTGTTTGGGAATGTAAAATAGCAAGATTTTGAAGATTAAACCTGCACAGTAAATCGATTCCTTGCCTCCTAAAAGAAAGATATAGGGCTCTGTTTTAGCGGTCTAAAGCGCATGGCACAAAAGCATTAAGGGCATGTCCTAATCCACTTTTGCTATTTTAAGGACTGAAAAATACACTCGGAGCACTGGCACATGGTCTAACAGGGTTGTGCTTATTCTCTTAATGAATTATGGGTGTGTTTTGAGAATAACATGCATGAAACCAATCAGAGTCTCATCTCACATTGCCTTTAAGAATCAGTTGTGTTTCACCATGGCACATTTGGTATTTATAGAGCAGAATTTGTAAGTGGAAAAACTAAATGTTTCCTTAGCGAGAAAACAGTTAAACAAAGCATCTGCAACGCGAGGATAAAGAACAAGCCTCCTCCATTCAGCCTCTTTACTTTCTCTTTACTCTACTTTTACTCTTTACTCCTTTAATTTAGTGGATAAGGAAACGGTGTTGTACGTACTCCACTAAAGACATCCATTAGTCTACATGCTTAATTTGGTTTTTAAGCTTTGTTTTAAACTATTTCTAAATTCAGTTCTAATTTCCAGCAAACAAATGCATGAACAATAATAATAAAGTGTGGTCAAAAAACTGAGTTATATTCAAAACACATGTCTTATTCTTATGCCCCAAATGGTGATGCAGACGTCTCCAAAACCTGACAGATGGACAAATCTATACTTGTTTTTATTAAAACAAATACAAATATGCATGTAATAAATAATACTGCTAATAATAATAACAACATTTTACAAATGCTAATTTTCATAAATAAACTGAAAAACTCCCTGAGATGAGGCATGAAGGCAGTAGTGTAACATTTTAATCCTTAAATCTTTTTCATATGTAAATATATTTGTGTATTGCTGTACATCCTGTGTGTGTTAAGCAATGTTTAAGAGTTTGAACCCACATAGGCACATAGCTAACTCTGCTCAGCACTGGACTTTAGACCAGATTTCAGTTGGTCAATGGTGCAGTCTATTTCAGTTCTTCAAAATAGCAACGTGCCAACATTGCACCTTAACACAGTTCTATTTTAGACCAGCATGCCAATGAGTCCACAAAGTGGCAAGAATGGATTTGCTATTTAAACAAAGAGTTGCAAAACGGGAAAATTACTGTTGCGCTGGTCTGAAAATAGCAACAAATCGCACCAAACACATCTTGCGCCTTATTGCACCGGGTGTATTATAGGACCCTTAGTGATGAATGGCATATTGGTATTGGCAGATAAATGCTTATTTTTAAGCAGTTATCATTATTAAGTTATTACTATTTGCCCCATAAGAAAACAAATTATCAGTTTAGTTATCAGATTAGTTAAGAGTTATTTTAGCTGGTTGATCCATGAGTTTTTTGACTGCCATTTCACATGAAGTGACATTTTTCCCATAACGATGCTCAACTTTAGAAGAGTTTATGCAAGAGGAAAGACAAGATGTCAGTAGTGTGGGTGTTTTTTCACCGTAGAAACTTCAGACTTATTTGTAAATAGGGCTATATCTATGTATATGTATATATATATAGATATATATATATATATATTATATATATATTATATATATATATAATATATATATATATATATATATATAGATATATATATATTATATCTATCTATCTATCTATCTATGTATGTATGTATGTATATGTATGTATGTATGTATGTATGTATGTATGTATGTATGTATGTATGTATGTATATATATACATATATATACAATACAATATATATGATACCTATATATACATATACATATATTATACATATATATATATACATATATATATACATATATATATATATATATATATATATATATATATATATATATATATATATATATGTATATATATATTATATATTATATATATATATATATATATGTATATATATTGTATATATATATATATATATGTATATATATATGTATATGTATATGTATATATATGTATATATATGTATATATATATATACAACATATATACATACATACATACATACATACATACATACTACATACATACATACATACATACATACATACATACATATATATATATATATATATATACATATACATATATCTATATATATAAATATATATTCATATCTCTATATATAAATATCTATATATATATATCTATATATATACATAAATCTATCTATCTATCTATCTATCTATCTATCTATCTATCTATCTATCTATCTAATCTATCTATCTATCTCTATCTATATATATATCTATATCTATATCTATATATATCTATATCTATATATATATATACATATATATCTATATCTATATCTATATATATATACATATATATATATATATATATATATATATATATATATATACATATATATATATATATATATATATATATATATATATATACATATATATATATATATATATATATATATATATATATATATATATATATATATACATATACATATATATATATTATAGATATATAAATATATATATATATAGGAGTCCCCTAGCGTTAAAGAGTTTTTAATTTCTACGTTTTTCTTTTTTTTTTTATCCATTCAGCCAATCTCCAGCTCTGGCGTGTGGACTTTTTATTTTAGCTTAGCATAAATAGTTTAATTGGATTAGACCATTAGCATCTTGCTCAAAAAAGAAAGGAAAAAAAGTTAAGATCATTTCCTATTTAAAACTTGACTCTTGTGTAGTTATTGAGACTGACACAATATGAAGAGCTGCTATTTTCTAAGACAATATGGGAACTATACTCTGATTCTGGAGTATTAATCAGGGAACTGCTATGCTATGGCTGCAGCAGGTGCAATGATATTATGAAGCACCTGAAAATAGCCCCTAGCTAGGTAACTAGGTAACAAGGTAACAGCACAATATCATTGCTTCCCAGTTCCTTAAGTATTACAATAAAATGATTAATAAATGAGATGTAACTGACTTAAATATATGAATTTGGTTCACAGAGGCATGCATATTAGGTGTATTACTACAAAACAAAGGCCAAACCCGTGATAGTCAATGTATTGTATAATCCACACATTGACTGTAAGAAATACACCAATTAGAAGAGACTGGTCCATCTGACCAATCAGAGCAGAGTAGACTATAGGATTTAAGTGTTAAGAGAGACTGGATTCTGAGTGAAGCTCTGTAATAAAAGAGTACTGAAAATCAAAAGTATTTTTATACCTTGGATAGGTATAACTCTATTGTAAGAGACCTTCAAAACAAAATGAGCACCTTTTAAATAGAATAATAGGGACACTTAAAAAAACGAATCCCTTGATTGGTTTATGTTCTGAGTACAGGAATCATCTTTATAACTTCACATAAAACATCACAAATAGATTTTGTGAAGGAGCCATCTAGCACTATATATTTGCATTTGAAAATATGTTCTATTTCATGTAAATATTGTTGTGTGTCAGAAAGAATAAAAAAAAGTGATGTGAGTGTTGTGACTCACCCTGAGTACCCACAATCTCCATATGCAGATGAGCCAGACCACTGGCGGTGGATAGAGACAGCTTGATCATGCCCTCCACCGTGACCGTGTACCTGTTCAGGTAGTCAAAGAGAGACCCATGCTCATGGTAATCAGATACCAGCCACAGCTGAGTCCATGTTCCGTTATCTGATATGCAGAAAGAGAGAGAGAGAAACCAGTGAATGCTGTGCTTGGGGGAATGACAAACTTTCACATATATCAACATCAAAATGTACAGCTAAACTGATAGAAAAACACTTGGTTCCTTTGGTTAACAATTGTATATAATAAGCGGTTAAAAATGCCATTAACTTAGCAAAATTCTTCAGTTATGAAAAAAAGTCACAGTGTGGAGGAAGATATTTTTTTTACAAACAAAACTATGATTCTCAAATGAAGTAGTGTAGATGTGTCTATTAGCTCAACGTTGATTCAGCATATTGAATCAACTGTGAATGTTTTAAAGCACATTAGTTCTGAAGTGAACACAATTTAACTGCAGTGCTGCCTCCCTGTTGATTTCCTCTTGTAGAATACAAATAAAATATTGGAAAATGTTGCAAAAATAGCAAGAGACTGATACTGGTTTCTAAAGGACAATGCCAATTGCAAAATCTAAGTTGGACTGATGGTGATTGATAGGTGGATGTGTTATTCATTCATTTTCTTTTCGGCTTAGTCCCTTTATTAATCAGGGGTCGCCACAGCGTAATGAACCGCCAACTTATCCAGCATATGTTTAACGGAGAGGATGCCATTCCAGCCACAACCCAACACTGGGAAACACCCGCACATTCACTCTTACATTCACACACATACACTACGGCCAATTTAGCTTGATCAATTCACCTATAGCTTATGTCTTTGGACTGAGGGAAACCGGAGCACCCGGAGGAAACCCATGCGAACACAGGCAGAACATGTAAACCGTGCTGCCCTGCATGTGTTATAATTGAGTGAATGACTACAAAAACTGTTAAAAAAAATAATTTTTTAAAACCTGTTTTACAGAATTTTTACTCAAAAAACTGTAAAAATAAGTGACAACTTGTCAGACAAATTGAAAATGAATATAACTACCATAGTCTTTCACCAATACACAAAGTTCTACTGAACATTAATTGCTTTCTTTATTGCATTTCTTTGTTCACTTGTTTCTTATTAATGTACATTAATATATAATAATATTTTAAATATTTGATTTGAAATATTTTTATTAATGGCATAAAAATGTAATGTTCCAAATTATTGCAATTAATATTTTAACAACAATGCTAAAAAAAGTAAAAATATATATTTTTTTAATTCTCAAAAAATAAAATAAAATAAAATAATATAATAATTATTTAAAAAACAATAAAAATATTACAATTATTATCAAAAAATGTAAAATTAATAAATAAAAGAATTAATAGAAAAACTATTTAAATGTTAAATAATTAAAAAATATAAAAAAATTATCACACTTATTAAATGATTATTATCGTTATTTAAAATAATTATAATTATTTAAAAAATACAGCATATGCAGCTAAATAAACTATTTGGTTTTGAACTGTTACTCAGTGAGTGTGAGTATTACCTTCAAAATGAGCAAATGTGAAACACTATCCACACAAACCCACTGAATTAAACTCAGCTGCTTTCACTGTTGTCTGACCTTTGTTGTCTGCAGCAATAAAGCCCAGGATATTCTCATGACGGAGCATGACAGTCTGGTAGATCTCTGCCTCGCGGAACCAAGAGCGCTCCTCTCTGGAGGAGAAGATCTTCACTGCCACCTCCTCTCCACGCCAGCGGCCTCTCCACACCTCTCCAAAACGGCCCTTCCCAATGCTCTCTTGGAGGATGATGGTCCTGGCGATGGTACGTTGCACTAGCAGAGGCAAACCTGAAGACGACCACGAAAAAAAAAAAAAAAACACACTCCATTCAAGCTCACCTTGTTTTTTCCAATTTATAATTAGTCAAAATCATAAAGATGCATTTTGTCCTCAAAATATTTGAGGTTACAACAAAATAGTGTAGTTACAATATCTGCCAACAGGGGATAACAGAGCCACGCAAACAAGCCAAATCTTCAAATGTATGCACAATTTTTGATAGGAGATTGTGACAGTCCTGCTTAAAGGAGCTGAAAAACAAACATTCGATCAAAGGCACTGCCAAATTTAGTGTTTCTTGGCTTAGACAAAAGAGCTTCTGGACTAAAGAAAAACCTACAATGAATTCAACTTGGAGTGAGGCTCCGAACACACTGGAAGCAATAAACTGTTGATTTACACATCCTCAATTGTTCCCAATGGGCTCTGAAAGCAAAGTTATGGAAATTCAATTGGCCTGAGCGTACTTTGGGATTTATGATTGGGTTTACAGGGAAAACAACTAGCAAATACAAGCAAATTAAAAGGGATTTGATGATTTGATGGGATCTTTGCATATCAAAGGGGAATAATTATGATTTTTTTACTTTCTTAAGTGCAGAAATTTGCTGTTTGTGCATGACAATTATGTGCAAAGTTATAAAGCAAAGGGACTAATTTTACTCCAAAGAGAGTAATCCTTAAACAGCTTTTCTGAACTCCTTTTAATGCCTTGATTGTTTTCATCTGGGAACGCCACAATATTCATCAATTAAAAAATCTCTTTAAAGGCCAATAAAAAGATAAGAGTTTTTTGTTGTTTCTCTTAAAGCAAGTGGCATGGGGCAGCAGCTCGTTTGCATTTAAAGAGAGACACATAAAAACAGCACGTTTTGTCTTCCACTCAAAAAAAATTTTGATTTGCAGTAGTAATGTGTTATATTTTTAGACCTATAAAATATTCAAAATATTCAATATACAATTAAAACATTCATTTTAATTGTTTGTATAATTATACTGCCTTTTAAAATAAAGATTTCAATTTGTGCCTCAAAACAACACAGCAGGTTCAGTCCTGAATTATCATTTGGGAAAATAGCTCAATTACACAATCTTTTAAGACTGTCACTTGCCTTATTTCTAAGGAATTAACCATTTTGAATGAACAGTTTGGATGAATAATGGTCTCATATATGAATAATGGTCTCTTATAGTTTCATATTTAATACACTGCCTGACAAAAGATTGTCATAGTTTGCCGTTGTAAGAGTCACAAATAATAATTTGACTTCTAGTTGATCATTTGGAAAAATGGCAGAAGGTAGATTTTTCTGATGAATCATTTGTTGGGACATCAACAGCCTGAGGTATCAAGACATTTGTTCTGCCCATTACATTACAAACCACAGGAGAGGGCAAAATCTTCAGCAGAATAGCACTCCTTCTCATACTTCAGCCTCCACATCAAAGTTCCTGAAAGCAAAGAAAGTCAAGGTACTCCAGGATTGGCCAGCCCAGTCACCAGACATGAACATTATTATGCATGTCTGGGGTAAGATGGAGAAGGCATTGAAGATGAATCCAAAGAATCTTGATGAACTCTGGAAGTCCTGCAAGAACGCTTTCTTTGCCATTCTAGATGACTTTATTAAGATTTGATTTGAGTCATTGCAGAGATGTATGGATACAGTCCTACAAGTTCATGAGAGTCATAAACAATATTAATTCTTTTTCCACTGCACCATGACTTTATATTCTATACTGTACATTTTTTTCTGATAAGACTTTTGTCTAAGCGAAGTCAGACCTTACCTGTTTTAATTAAATAATTAAAAATCAAGGCATGATCATATTTTATTTTGGTAAAATAATAATAATCTAGAGGCCTTTGTCTTTCATATAAGCCCTTTCTGACACCAAATGATCAACTAGAAGTCAAGTTATTATTTGTTGTTCCTAAAACTTGCATAGGCAACAAGACTTTTGTCAGGCAGTGTGGATTTATTTGTACATCACAGGTCCAAACCAACCAAGGTTCTGGCACAAAAGAGTAAAATATTGCATTGCAAATTAGTGCTATTGTACACAAGTATTTGCCAATATCACAGATCTGTAATTTAGACATAATGTGTGGGGAAACGTTTAAAGTGACATTGAAAAAAAAAAATCAGTACAGCTAATTGTTTGTAAGATTATAAAAGTACAAGCTGTAATATACCTGAGCCTGATCCAGAAGTGGTCATGTCATAGATGAGGTCCTTAAGTGTGGTGCCGTCAGCGAGGAACGGGTGGTCCATAGTGGGGTCTTCTTCACTTGGCACACGATGGTGGATGATTGAGCGATTATGGCACATGTAGAAGAGCAGCACCAGCACAAAGCTCAGCACACAGATGGGGACAGCAATCATTGCAGCCAAGGCTATGGGACTCATAGACTGGGGTTCAGCTTCAGGCAACTCTGAAACAGGTAGAATCAAATGATACATTTCAGGCTGTAAGCTACTGTAAGAGTGCGCAGTCTGGTATTATATGGATTTTGTTGAAGTCCCCACATGTAAAATCGCAGTAGTCACAGAATATTCTAAAATATTTATAAATATTTTTTAATTAAACATATAAGAATAAACTGACATTATTATTTATTCTGACAGCATGAGTACCAGAGATACTTATTGACTGCACTCACAGACTCACTATCCTTTGGGTTAGTCCTTGATTTATTAGGGGTCTCCACAAAAGAATGAACCCCCAATTACTCTGGTATATGTTTTATGCCACAACTTATCCACTTAAGCCTTTAAATACAGTTTCTGAAAAAGGTGGGCTTCATATTCAAGAAAGTTTTCAGAGCCACTGTTTTAATACAACAAAAGTGAAACATAAAAAATGACCTTGTTAAACTTTACAATATGAACCACGAGATACTGACAATTTTAACTACAAGCGAGGGAAACATTCACAGAACATCCTGTAACATTCATAAATGTGTGTCAATGTTAGCACATAACTTTAATAAAATGTTTTTTGAACAATCTTGATAACGTTAATAGAAAACCTTATCAGAATGTGAACAGAATGCTCAGATAACATTTAAAAAACGTTTTGAGAACATTAATATAACATGAAACTGGAACATTCTAAAATAATTTTAATAATGTTATTATGATCAAACAACAGCGTTAATATATGATAATATACACGTTTTAATAAGAGTTATTATAAGTTACATTTTTATACATTATTATTTGACTGGTAATGTTGGGGAAACATTCCCAGTACCATTAATATACTATGGATGGAAGGTTCTAATAACAGTTAAAATAACATTCTGAGAAGAACGTTAATATAAAATTTGACAATTTTATATTGAGAACATGACTAGCACGTTTTGTCTACTCTCTGGTTGATCTACCCAAGCTGTTACTATATTATATTACATTTTTTATTAATCTGAACTAACAGTAAAACTTTGAAAAATGTCAAACAGTTAAATCATTCTATTATTAGAATTCAAAAAGTCAAGCAAGCCAAAGTGGCATCCAAACTGTGAAGACCTGCTGGTACACAAACCGTTTCTTATTTGTTCTTTGGTATTTCTGTTGCCAGTATTTTTGAACTCCTGCAGTGAAAAGTGGCTGAATCAATTTATGCTCACTGATTGTTTTGATCCATAACACAAACACTTTTGAAGAAGGAAACTATTCTTTTCCAATTTCTATTCTGACATGTGGCCTGCAAACATTCTGCTGGAATACACTGGAAATACATAATCAATATGGACTAAAAAATAAATAAAAAACTGCAACAAATGCAGGGTATATTCTGGATCAGACTGAAACCCACTGGGGTACTGTTTAAAAAAGAATGCTTGCTTAAATATGCTTATAAACATACAGAAGAGAAACAGACACAAAAAAGATATCATAATAATAGTGTTTCAGTTTCACGAATAAACAATAAGTAGTATTTATAAAGCTTAAATGTATTACTTTATTTTTAAATAATCAAACTATTTCACACAACGCTGGCCTATTCTGATGACCTACTTCTATAAAAATTTCTGGAGAGCGCCAAATACGTACCAGGTGTTTTTGCATTTTTTTGTTTTCACAATTTTGCCAGAGGCCACTGTGTATGCTTTTTGAGATTCAACTCAATTTAATTTATGTTTATTTATTTAGCGCTTTTACAATGTAGATTGTGTCAAAGCCGCTTAATATAGAAGTTCTAGTAAAGTCCAGATTTCAGAGTTGAAGTTCAGATCTCAAATTTCTCTTGCGAGTGCCATTCGCACCTGTTCTTCTCGCGTAAATCCACCAGAGGCCGCTGTCGACTCACATACTGACTGACCGACCGACCAGTACACCCACCAACCCCCATCCCTAAAACCAACCGATAGTGTTTTAAAAACCACAGATTGGCCAGCGCCTTCCCACTTCCCTAAACCCAACCAACAGTGTTTTAAAAAGCAATCCAGAAAAAAAAAAAGGCCTCGCGGCAGCCTGATTTTTACCACAATTTCAGATTCACATTCTCACCCTGTTATTTACTTCTTTGTTTTATTTTTTTGGTTTTGCTTTTGCCTGACGTGCATTCTGTAACCGTTCTTCACCGGACTTGAACCCCGTCTTTGGAGTCAACTCTGCTCTGTGTCTCAAATCCTCCAACATACGCAGCGAGCCACTGGACAAACTGGTAACGGTGGAAAAGCAGTCTATATGGAGGTTAGTGGTCAGCTGGTAAGCGCGAAAAACAATGCCATCATACCACCTGTACTGTTCAAAATGCAGCCATACACACTTCTGGCTACATAATTCGCGATCTCCAGAAATGTATATAGGGCTACGTTTTCAGAATGAGCCTATGTTGATTTTACCACCTGATTAATGACTTATTATTTTTTATTTTTCTGTTTTAGAAACCGTTAACCACAAAATCAGTCATAATTGTAAATCTTTTGAAATTTACAGTTATACATCAAAAACCTGAAATGTCAATAAGCTTTCTGTTGATGTATGGTTTGTTAGGATATGATGATTTCATTATATTGAATATCTTATACTATATTTTCACAATATACTGAAAATAATTCACAATATGCGCTCTGGCGCAATATGGCTGCTGTCGCGTCATCCAGGTGGATGCTAGACACGGTGGATGAGGAGATTTACCCAATGTGTAGAGCGCTTTGAGTCTCTAGAAAAGTGCTATATAAATGTAAGGAATTATAATTATTATGATGATAACTGGGGCGACGCGGTGGCGCAGTAGGTAGTGCTGTCGCCTCACAGCAAGAAGGTCGCTGGTTCAAGCCTCAGCTGGGTCTGCTGGCGTTTCTGTGTGGAGTTTGCATGTTCTCCCCGTGTTCACGTGGGTTTCCTCCGGGTGCTCCGGTTTCCCCCACAGTCCAAATACATGCAGTACAGGTGAATTGGGTAGGCTAAATTGTCCATAGTGAATGTGTGTATTGATGTTTCCCAGAGATGGGTTGCCACTGGAAGGGCATCCGCTGCGTAAAGCATGCACTGGATAAGTTGGCGATTCATTCCGCTGTGGCGACCCCGGATTAATAAAGGGACTAAGTCGAAAACAAAATGAATGAACGAATGATAATAGGCTGAGATACAACTATTAAAATCTGCAATATAGGGGTTCAAAAGAATACTGTCAGTAAAAATCCACTTTAAATATGTCTAAATTGCTTACCAATGTGCATTATTAATCAAAAAATTGAGTTTTGATATATTTATTGTAGGAAATTACTTAATATCTCCATGGAACATGATTTTTGTTTCAAATTCTAATATTTTGCCATAAGATATTTTTTAACTTTACAATGCGTGTTTGACCTGTGCATCATAAGACATAAGGTTTTGTTGTCCATGGTCCCAAATAGTGAATATTAGTGGAACTTCAGAAGCAGATCTGTGCTCATCAAAAATGTAATGGATGAATTATATATATAATATATTAATAGTAATATAGGCTACATCAAAGCCTCAAACCAAAAACTCTATTAGATGAAGCCATTTCTATGTAATGAAAAACTAAAGCAATAAAGTTGACTTTAAAGAGCCAAGCATTCATGTTCATGTCAATTTCATCATTGTGGAAAGTGAAAAGCATGAGAGCTGCATATTCATTACTAAACCTCCCTAACTGTGACGTGAGAGCTAATGTTTTCAGAATACTGCAGGACACAATTCACCTTTAATATTTAAAAGAATCATGGAAATGTATTAGTGGAATACATCTTGCATCTGGGAGCTCAAGGTTTCCACAAAAAACGACTCTATAAAGCTGATGTGGAGTCAAATCGAATAAAAGATTTGAATAGCAAAAGTAAAAAAAAAAGCACTTAATTGTGTCACAATATACTCTATAACTTTAAACAGGAACTCAGGTATTGCAAGGTAGTGCAGGTAGTGCACAAAACAAACCCACTCTATGTTTATCATGAGTATATTATTTGCTCACCTTGGATGACTTTTGGGTTTTTGTTGCACATATGAGTGTTGCAGCAGTATGGATGCTTGCCGTTGTTGGACGGAGCGCACTGGAAAGGCCTGTCCCGCGGGTAAAGATCATCTTGCTGAATGCACTGACGCTCTTGTGTCACGGTCTGTCCTGAAGACTTTGCGATGACCGCAAAACACAGTCCAGTTGTGTTGCATGACCGATTTACACAACGTTCACAGTAACACAGCAGTCCTGATTCAGAAAAGACACAGAAAGGGACTCTAGATTAGGAAACATTCAGATGGTAAGCTTATTCAACAGCACAATTATTGTCCCAAGTATATCCACACTTTTGATTAAATTCTGGCTGATAAATACCCATTTTGAGACTAAGTTGTTAAAATTTTTTGATGTTTGGAGCACAATTTAAACAAAGTATAGCAGAGTATATGTAATTTTCACTGCTAGAGGGTGCTGTTCACAACAAACAAAGGTGTAGTTTGATGATGCCATGACTGAGTGTGGAATCATGAGAGTTGTGGTCATTATATCCTTTGGTACTCCTTTGGAAATCAAATTTGCATTCTTTGCTTTTATGAAGCAGAGTAAAGGGTAGATCACACCCTTTCTATCTTCATGCTTTGCCATTCTGAGAATGTAAGGTGCATCACATTTTTTTTTGTTGACAAGAAAAAGAAAAAGTAAAAAAGCTCTTTTTATGTCGCTAGACATTGACTGAATCAGCAGTGTATTGTGAGCGAGCATTGGTGTTGATATTGTTAGAATTGTCATATTTAATAATACCATGATTTTCAAGATTCATAAAGTACAGTTCCGGATAACTCTAAACATTAACCACAATTCTTTCCTCCATCTTTTAAATTCTCTATAGTCATCTTAACAACGCAAATACTGCTATCGCCTCAACGAAAACCCCGTCTCTGCTTTTATTCGATTGGAGAATGAAAAAGAACCAACTAACACTTTTTTTGCTAAGATTTTACCTTTTTTCAACTGCAGAAACAGCAAAAAGTGTCATAGCAGGCAGTTGAAATGTGAGATGTTTAAGGCACATAAGCAGCAGACAATACGCTTGCGACCATTAGGCACCTTTCAATGCAAAAAAAGTATGTTCAGTCTGATCAAGATTTAAGACTGAAAGCTAGCAAAGTGAAATGTGAACGCTGATGCAAGTGATAATTAAAGATGAACGTGGCACAAAACATAGGAGCTTTTATTATGCCACAGTCCACCACTTCTGGTGCTACCGGTCATTATCACCTGGGAAAAAAGAAGTGCTGTTTTATTATAAAAAATAAATGTTAGGGTTCTTTTATAACACTGCTCTGTGCAGTCTAATAAAGCACAAACGTGTTAAAGTGTCTTTAGCCCTTCCCTGATTTCTATCAATCCAAACAAGTAATGGAGGGTGTATGATGTCATTAGCATAGCCGTGCAGGACACAGACCATGTCACTAGTTAAAATAGTTTTTTTCTCTGAATTTTAACAACACATTTGGGATAATACATGAGTCAGAAAAATACAGATCAATGTGTTAATGTTTTTTGGATAATTTAATGAAGAAAATCTAACACATTGAAATAGTATTGAATTCTATAATAAACATATGCATTTAGTGACATTAAATTATTTTGATGTGGAAATAAATACTATATAGTCTCTCAATTAATATTACATGAACACTGTGATGCCAATAAAACTATTTACATTTGAAAGTGAACATGGGGCAGTCAAAACGATACGCAAAATAAACATAACAATTAAATGAATGTAAGTGAAAACAGATAGTGTATGTCATGGAAAGGACACAGTCAGTATTTTGTCAAACCTGTTGTAGCATTGCACTTCAAAACATTTTTTTTAACTTTTTTAACCAACATCCACTAGAAGCACGAAGAGCTGAACAAGTACAGTTTGCTACTGGGTCATGTTTACACCCGTGAAGAGTGAAAGCACATTGAAACAAAAGAAAATGAAGATCCTTTGTTCAGTCTCTGGGTACACGATACTCTGATGTTGTCATAAAAACCTAAATGCAACAACAGTTCAAATTACTGCGCATGTCCAGTTAGCCAGGTTACACAAGAAGAAGAGACAGGCAGAGTAGATCTCAGATGGGCTGAACCGTCCCAGACACGTCTGAAGCAGATAGAGATACAAGGACACAAACCTGCAGAGACAGCAGCAGCCAAACCTCAGCAGCCACAGGCCTCAATTAAACCAGTGCTTAGACAACTCACAACTGAAATACGCTGAGAGATGCAGTAAATCTGCTTTCCTTAGGGGAAAACAACCCGCATTCTTGGAGGAAGAGATATTTGTACTATATAGACAAAAAGAGAATGAACTAATTAATAACTGAACTGAACTGTAAAATGATGATGATCATAAATATAGCTGCAAGCAGCAATTAAAGTGACAAGCACAATAGAGGTAAAATGAAAAGCCAAGCATGGAGGATCGGATCAGCAAAAACCAGTATTTTAAGAGAATTTTACAATTACAAAATGGTTATTTTTAATAAACAAAATGGTAATCTGACTGGT
>NC_079436.1:23602302-23614802 GCF_903798145.1 Danio aesculapii
TGAAAATTCTTTGGAATGTTTTTCATATGTTGTTCAGCATAATAAACATGATCATGATCACATGAGAGTGTTGTGTTCTCAAGGTTTCGAGGAACATCCTGAACTTGTTTTTACCTCTCTTTTTGGTTTAATTGCAGTGCAGTTTCTCTTTAACTTGCTAAAATGCCACAGGAAACAATCACAGACGTCAAGTTGCAGATAATACCATGCTAAAAACACACACACGCGCACACGCACACGCACACACACACGCACACGCACACACACACACACACACACACACACACACAGAAATGCTGAAGAAGAAACTTAAGCCGCAATTGGCCCACTGTCCACATATTTCACAAAATGGAAAAGAACAAAGCTTCACAGCAGAAAGACCTTTACAGAGAAATAACATTTTAACAGACAGGAAAAGATCCAAAAAGTGATAGCACAAAAACAAATTACCCATAAACCTGTTCTGTGAAACACCGAAGGAGTCATTCTGAATAATGAGCTTATTGCTTTTGAACTGAACTAAATAATTATAACTGAAAGTTCTAAAAAGTAAATGGGTAAGTATTTGAACACCTCAACATTAAATTATTCACTGACAATCTTCCTAGAGCCATTTTGTGACCACCTCATAATTTAGAAACATTACCTCAAGAAAAGAATCAGTCTGATTTACGAACTAGTCATTGAGTTTTTGACCTACATTCTGTTTCATTGAATAGACTGAACAGTGAAGGAATAATTCAGTCATCAATCAGTCACTATTCACTATTGGATAATAGCTAATGAGAGTCAATCTCATGACCATTTTAAGGTGCTTTTATCATTTTTAAATCTAGTTTTCATGAAAACTTTCATTATATTGGTAAAAGTGGCCATGAAACTCTTTAGAAATGCTTGTATTTATTTTACATTGAATCTTACCAAACTACAAAAAGCTGTTTGGCTGGCTGGCTTAACTTCTGCAAAAAAAAAAAACAAATAAAAACACTAGCCCAACATTGGGTGCTTCCACATAATTTGGACACATACAAGTGGTTGGTACAACTTCAGGACATTATAATGTTGGAATTATACACAGCTCAAGTGAACTTGGTACGAATGAGTACATTAAAGATCTTCATTAAAGAACTTTAGCTGCTGACAAAATCTCCATGTTTATTGCACAAAACAATGATCAGGATCCAGAATGATTGCCTTATTTTGTATAATTGGTACTAGATGCTGTTATTTATTTTTTTTGTATTTTGTTTTTGTCAACTGCTATTCATTGGATGCCCCAGTTTAAGTAGACCGCAGGGGAGGTGGGGTTAGCTAAATTGATACATTTCATTTTAAGGGCTTGACATTAACTTTTTTTATCCCCAACCACTGTGGCTAGTAGTTCTCCAACATTACTAGCCACAATTTTGTTGTTAAAAAAATATTTTATATATCTTAAAATATATCGCCTTAAGATGGCGCCGATGATGATGGCCGCCTCAGTTTCATGCTCTGCAGTAGTGTTTGTGTTTTTGTTAGTTTGTCCAGTCTCAAGTCATATTCCTACAATTAGTTTCACCAGAGACGAATTGTTGGACATTCGGGCACATACACCACCGAATATTTTTCCATACCTGGATTTATCTGATGTTCTGTTGGACAGTGTAGTCGGAGGAGCCGCAGTGCTACTCAAACGCTTTCAAAACGCTTGTGAAACGCTTGTGAAACTCAGACAGCGCGGATTTCGGACCGCGTTGCCTAGCATCCATCTGCCAAATCTCCGCTCTCTACCCAACAAAATAGTCGAACTCATTCTGCTCTCTCAGACAAACAGGGATTTTCTGCATTCAGCTGCTCTGTGTTTCACGGAAACCTGGCTGAACGACACCATACCGGACAACGCGGTTCACCTACCAGGCTATCAGCTGTTCAGAGCGGATCGCGACGAAGAATCAACGCGGAAATTGCTCGGTGGCGGTCGTGCTTTTACATCAATGAAAGGTGGTGTACAGATGTAACAGTTTTAAAGAAGATGTGCTGTCCAGATCTCGAAGCACTGTTTATTAACTGTAAGCCGTTTTACTCCCCGCGCGAGTTCTGCTCGTTCATCCTCGTCAGTGTTTACATTCCTCCGCACGCGCACGCGAGCCTGGCGATACAGAAACTAGCTGATCAGATCACGGTGATAGAGCAACAACACCCGAACTCTGTTTTAATTATTCTCGGGGATTTTAACAATGAACACTTGATGATAATAATTGTGGAACCAACATCACTACTTGCCATACACTTTTATACACATATACACTTATTTAACAACACACTTTACATGCCAATTTGCACATAACAGCTGCACATATAACGTTGTATATAGTAAAAAACATGTACATACACTTGTCAATCTGTATATTTGCATTCACAACTTATTTCTATTTTTTTTTTTTTTAATATGTATTTATTATCTGTTTTTTGTCCTGTCTCTGTAATCCTGTTGCACTGTAGAAGCTCTGTCATGAAAACAAATTCCTCGTATGTGTGAACATACCTGGCAATAAAGCTCTTTCTGATTCTGATATTTTATATGTATAAATTTGACTTTGGCACGCTAAAATTACTTGATTTAAATTATGTGTTTTGTCCACATATCTCCTTAACTTTTTTTAAAATTTAGTTTTATTTAAGGCTCAACGATAAGGATTTAACTTTTTTTTTTTCTGGCCACACCAAACTATTTATTTCCATGCCACACATTTTTAAAAATGTGTCAAAACAAGCAAAATATAGCTGCATAGATACACTTTTTATTCAACAAAAATGTCCTTAAAAAACATTTGACATTTAAAACTATCCCAGATCATCAGGTAACTATAAATAAATGGAGAGTTGATCTCCTATTAAAGTAATGTTATTGTAAAGGATGATAACTAAACCATAATAACAAAAATAGCTGCAAGCAAAAGAAGCAGGTGAAAAACATTCTGTGTGCGATAGTGAAAGGATGATTTCTGGCACACGGTTAATGTTTGGCCCATTAATAATCTGGTTAAAGAATGGTAAAAGCGAAAGCGGCAACTGCTGCTGCATACAAAAAATCTGGAGATCTCTTGAAAGCAGCAGGACTGTGGGTACACGAGCACCGCTTTTTTCCAATTTATTTTAAAGAGAAACGATCGCACCAGTTGCGTTTCCAGGCACGGTTGTTGCGCACAAGGAAACATCAGCTGTGGTGTTGTGAGCGAGGATTGCCTCCCAGATAGCGAACTTTAGGGCCACTTTAGGCCACTTAAGGCAGTTATGCGGTAATGGTGGTATTCCTTCAGCCCAGACAAAATGAATGTAAGCCTAAAGTGGCCCACCTGTGCAATGGCAAAGGGTGGGGAGGGGGAGGGGGGAGGGCAAAGATTCAAATTCATATATGGGCCATTAAAGGCAAAGACTTGGCATTTAAGGCAAAATGTAATCTGAATGTGAGCCTAATGTGGCCCATGTGGCAAATGATAAATTTGGCCCAAATGATGGAAAACAAATGTAGGCCACAGTTGGCAAATGTGGCATAGTCATTTAAGGGTAATCTGGGTCTAAACCTAAAGTGGCTCACACGTCTAAGTGCAAATGTGGCTCAGTTATCTTAAGTCAAATGTGGGCCACTTTTGGCAAATATTTGGCACAGTAAGCTCTGGCTATTGCGGTTGTAAACCTAATGTGGCCCAGAAAAAATATGGCAAATGTGGCCCAGTTATTTTAAAACATTTGTGGGCCACTTTTGGCAAATATTTGGCACAGTAAGCTCTGGCTAATGTGGATTTGAGCCAATAGTGGCCCAGATATGATATGGTAAATGTGGCCCAGTTATCCTAAAACAAATGTAGGCCACTTTTGGCAAATATTTGGCACAGTTAGCTCTGGCTAATGTGGCTGTGAGCCTAATGTGGCCCAGAGAAGATATGGCAAATGTGGCCCAGTTATCTTAAAACATATGTGGACCACATAGACTAAAGTCACCATCATGGAGAAAAGCGTTTGCTTTAGTTAGGCTCATAGCCCTAAACCTCTTAATCTAAATTTTCTTTTGGGCTGCTGTAACTTTTAAGAACTTTGCTTGAAACGTTTATTAATTACAGCAAACAAGCCAAGTAAAAAAACAAAAAAACAATAAAAGTGAGGCACAACCTGTGATGAAATAATATAATTCACTCATGTTAACCAATGTTTTAGTCCATTATTAAAAGTAACGTGATAGCATGCTTGCACATGCCACAGAATTTTAAAGGTTTATAACCTAAAAAAATTCTATGGTTCAACTTCATCAATAATCAGCGTATGAACCTCAACAACGGTGACAATTAAGAAAATGAACAAAACTCACAAACAGCAGACTAAAAGTGACGAAATCAACAACGTCAACATAAACAGCAGAATCAACAGCAAATAACGAAAACTGGAGCATCGATAAGCTATAGAATGTATTCATACTCCAATCCATGCTGGGATTTTTGTACTTTGCCACACCCAGCAAGTGTAAGGTGTAGGCCAGATCTGGGCCAGAATAAAAGCAGAATGAGGCCCAGAATAGGGTCAGTTTTGGTTCACTTGGTTGAATTCTGGCTGACATGTGGAATGTCTATGGCTTAATTGTTGCCCATATCTGGCAAACAGGAGTGGCCCGCCCTATTGCCATCATTCCATGCGGTATGTGGGCCGGATGTAAGGGTCTGGTGTGGGCCAGATTTGAGCCACATGAATTTTGCTATCTGGGCTGTCTCAACATGCGCCTAATCGGTGCTTCTCGGTTCTAAGATCACATTTGCGCTCATATTGACAAACGCTCTGAAACTAAATCAAATCTTAGATCAAAATCAAAAAAATATTTTCAGCCAGCCAAAGTGGCTAGTGGGGGTGTCTGTCCAACCCGTCATAGCTGAAATCAACCCGCATTTGGTGGGCTGGCAGGTGTTAATGTCAAGCCCTGTTCATTATATATATTTTTTTCAGCCTGTGTGCTTTGTTAAGAATAACAATAAAAAATGCTTACATTTCGATGACAATTGTTTATGTAACATGTCATTCCTGATAATGCATTGCAAATGACATGTGTGAGTAAATGGTGACTTTCTTTTTGGATTTCAGATTTGTTTAGGGGGTCTGAGAAGACATGATATTCAAACAGAGAAACTTATTCAATATTTTTAATGAAATTATTTATCACTCCATTACAGTTCTTTTTTTCCAATTTCAAGCAACAAAAACAATACACCAATATAATAATAAAGCAAAGATTTGAACACCTTTATATTTAAAAATGTATATTTATAATATGTTTGCATTTCTACTATTACTTCCATAAGATTAGGGCTGCACTGTATTGGAAAAAAAACTGACATTGCAATTATTTGTTTTTCTGCGACATATATTATGATATAAATATAATATACAGTATATATACTGAAATATATTTATTTGGGAAGAATTTATATTTTTACATTTATAGAGAGTTTTCATTGTACTAATAATTAAATACAATTTATTGTAAGCCCCAAATTTGCTTGAAATCTTTCTTTTGGTTTTCTTTGTTTTCTGGTTAATTATAAATCACAGATCGACATTGCAAATCCTGCGATGTGACTTTTGTTCATGCGCACATTGCGATATCAATGTTGAAACGATATATTGTGCAGTTCTTTGTAAGATTATTAATATATTTCAGTTGTTATTCTGATTTTCAAAGAAACAATTTATTGTTATTTAGCTACAACAGAACTGGAATTACTTGAGCAAGACGTCACTGTCTCTCTCTCACACACACACACACACACACACACACACACACACACACACACACACACACACACACACACACGCATGTGTTTCACAAGCATGTGTAGCAGTACCACATTCAAAATAATATACAATAAAAAACTTCATCACACATTTGACAAGTAGATTTATATTCCGTACAGAAAATTCCTGCGTCTTGTTTCCAACTTGGACATTAATTGATTAGAGGTTGGAGATTGTATATCAAGCAATGTTCCAATTAAATGATTCTCTCAGAAAAGATAAGGAGCAGAAAATCGAACAAAGCATCTCACTCTGCACTCACTGGGGTCATTAAGCAATATATTTTGTGATTTGTCACAGTCATTGCTCGGAATGAAGCTTTAAGTCAATAAGATATTCTGACTAACTAGTTTCTAAAGGTTTAATCAAAAGGTACTATTAGTAATTGCTATAATTCACTTTGGAGGTATCTGCATTTCACATGAGTTCTTGGACAGGAATTGGAAGGCACTTTTAGTAAATAATGCAAGTAGTAAGGTACTCCAGGCCATGCTTTACCGTAAATCAGGTCTGAAGAGTAGCACAATACCTTCAGCCCTGACTTACTCACAAAACAGCACGACTCAAGTGCCTCATTGCTCTTATAAAACTGCTACCACAAAATACAAATATGTGAGCCAAAAAATTTATAAATGTTATTTAAAAGGAAATTCTTTAAATGCTCTCCTTCCTGACAATGACCGAAAAGAAAGTTTATTATAAAAAATGATTCTGATAAAGTTAAAACTACGTCCTTTCGGCATTAAATACTTTGGCAGGCAAGGGTACAAGCTTGTAGAAATGAAAGATTAAACTTTGTATTTTACAGTGATTCTTTGAGAAAATGACATCTGCAGGTAATTTCTTAAAAACAACAATCCAGTTGAATGTGATTTAGATTGGTTAAGAAAAAATGATAATATTTATATTATGAAATACTCTCCACTTGTGATTGGATCAACAAAAATGCATCGCAATCAATGATTGGGAATAACGGTGCTAAAAATAAACGGTGTTACGAAAGGCGATACTTTAAGTAACGAGTAATCAAAATTAATTACTGTTTACCCCGTTACAACACTGTTGCCGTTATTGACAATAAAATATGCATGTTACTATATTTCAGAACACTAAAGCGGTTTCAATGCAAACAGCGTCTCTCTCATCCATAGGTCCTCTCTTTTGTGTGCGCGTGTGTGTGTTTGGGGCTAGGGTGGGACACATAACCAACCAGTATTGATGATCATTGGTATGTCTGTGAACGTGATGATTGGCTTAGATAGAGTACATTTCCAACATTTGCCAATCAGAGGCTGAGAAGTGAGGATGTTCACGCACACACACAGTCAGTCGCAAACACCAACCCCCAGGATTCAGAACGATGGCAAATCCAACAAGTTCAAAGGCAGCTTTTGCAAACTGGAAATATGAGCACTACTTTTCTCCCATTGAGGTGTAAGGCAAGAATGTTTATGTATCGTGCAACTTATGCCCAGGAAAAAAAGAGTCTCGGTGACAAGTAATTCTAATCTAATGAAGAACCTTACGTCATCACATGAGACCAAAAAAATTGTGAAGGTGTGGTCTGTGCAATTAATACTTAAAGTTCTAAACCATCTATTGTGTTTTATTGTTCTGCTATAGTAACGATAATACTATAATGATATGTTGAATTTGAAGGTTGTCTCTCACATTGTACCACAACTACATTAAAATGGTGTAGGTTAGTGTACAATGTTTTAGATTTATTTTATAGTCATTTGACAAATTAGATTTTTTTTTAAGTAACACAATAGTTACTTTTCTGGTAATTAGTTACTTTTATAATTATGCAACTCAGTTACTAACTCTGTTACCATTTATGAAAAGTTACGCAAGCTAACTATAACGAGATTTACGTATGTAAATGCGGTTCTATGAGTTCTGGATGACCGCCAGAGGCAGTGCTTCACACTGGATATCATCCCATCACAGATGCACAGGTCGAGTCTAATACAAACAAAGTCCCTCATGACTAAGAAGACTCGGGATCCTCCCCTATTTAATCCCGTAACTTCCTGCAAACTGTTCCTATGGAATCTTCTTGCCTAGACTCAGAGTGACAGAGAACTCTGGCGGTCATCCAGAACTCATAGAACAGCATTTATATACGTAAATCTCGTTCTATTTCGTTCTTCCTGACCGCCAGAGGCAGTGCTTCACTCTGGATGACTTATAGCCACAAGGTCATGAGGAGGCTGTTTACCTTTAGGAAGTTGAAGGTCCCCACAGGACAGCGGTTTCAAAAGTGTTCAATGTAGCCACATTACATCTGTAGTATCTGGAAAAGGTATTCGTAGACGACCAAGAAGCCGCTGCACAAATATCATTTAGGGGAACACCCTTTAGTGTGGCCCAAGATGTCGATATACCCCTTGTGGAATGACACTTCACTCCTGATGGTAGTGGGTATCCATTTGATTTGTAAGCATGAGTGATAACCTCAACACCCAATGTGAAAGTCTCCGCTTTGAGAGGGGCTGACCTCTCCTGCCCCCAAAACAGAGAAAAAGTTGGTCTGATTGACGAACCTCTTTCGTAGCTCTGATATAGTAACGAAGGGCTCTTACTGGGCACATAAGTTTATAATTAGTTCCTTCTTCTGCATCCTCTGTAGGAGGATTAAATGCTGCCAATTCAAATGCTTGGTTTTGGAAAAAGGCTGAGAGTCTTTTGGGGAGAAAAGTTGGGTTTGGCCACAGTGTCACTGCTGAACTATCTGCATTCCAACGCATGCAGGTTGTATTGACAGATAATGCGTGTAGCTCACCCACTCGCTTTGCCGAAGTAATTGCTAAAAGAAAAGCAGTTTTCAATGATAGCCACTTTAAGTCACTGTGCTCCAGGGGTTCAAATGGAGGTAGTGTAAGGGATTTCAAGACTAGACTCAAATCCCATGAAGTTACTCTAATTTTCTGTGGGGGTCGTAATCGCTGTACCCCACTTAGAAATTGAGTAATCAAGGTATGAGATCCCAATGTGTGACCCTCTACTCTAACATGATGCACTGAAATTGCAGCTACATAGACTTTCAGCGTGGAAGCTGCTCGATTGTTTTCCAGCAGAGATTGCAAAAAACGTAACACCAAGGGAACAGGGTATTCTTCTGGGGATACGTTTTCCTCTTTACACCAATTTGAGAACAGCTTCCACCGATAAGCGTAAGCGCTCCTAGTGGAAGGAGCTCTAGAGTTCATTATAGTGTTTTGCACCTCCTGATCACAGACTCTTAAAAGTGATTCTGGCCCCTCAGAGGCCAAGCACAAAGCTGAAGGCGGTCCGGATTCGGGTGCCAAATCTGACCCCCCAACTGGTGGAGGAGGTCCCTCCTCCTGGGAGGGCTCCAGGGCTTCCCTTCTAGGAGCCTGTGCATCATTGGGAACCAAGGTCTCCCCGGCCAGTTTGGTGCTACTAACAGAACCCTGTGGCACCCTTGAAAGACTCTGTGAACGGTTGCCAATATCAGCGGCATTGGAGGGAAGGCATACAGTAGCTGATGTGGCCAGTCGTGTGCTAGAGCATCCTGCCCTAATGGGCTAGACTCCTCTGACAAAGAAAACCAGAGAGGGCACTGGGTTGACGCTGCTGACGCAAAAAGGTCTACTTCTGCCCTGCCAAACCACTGCCATATCATCTCCACTACCTCTGGGTTGAGTTTCCACTCCCCTTCTGGAGGCTTGTGACATGACAGGAAATCTGCCACTGCATTGTTCACCCCTGGTATGTGCATTGCTCTGAGGCTTGCCAACCGAGGAAATGCCCAAGTCAACAGTTTCTGTGATACTCGAAGAGACTGGCTGGACCTTGTGCCCCCTTGATGGTTGGTGTGGTAAATAACTGAAGTATTGTACTTCAATGCCAGCATCACTGCCCGTAGTTCCAGGGTGTTTATGTTCTCTCCTTTTTGCTTGGAGTTCTAATGCCCTCTGATTATTCTGTGCCTCCAGACTGCCCCCCAGCCTGAAAGAGAAGCATCGGTCTGGACTACCTCCCGACAAGATGGAATCCTGCTCAGAGCAACTTCTTGTTTTAGATAAGCTCTGTTCCTCCATGGTTGCAATGTGAGAAAGCCTTTCTGTGTTACTTTGACCATTGTGCTCTTGTGCCTCGTGGGAAGTGCAGTCCGTTCACCCATCTCTGAAAGGGACGAAGAGAGAGTAGGCCCAATGGTATGACCGTAGCTGCTGCTGCCAGCATACCCATGAGTCTGAGAAAGCACCTGAATGGTAGCTTGGTTTGGTTTCGGAATTGTTGAATGAGAAGCAGAATAGCATCCGACCGCTGTTCTGTTGGGAAGGCTATCATCAATTGGAAGTCCAGTACAATCCCAATGTACTTTATGGACTGAGTTGGAGTTAACTGGCTCTTGCTGAAGTTCACTTCCAGGCCCAGTTGGGCAATGTGGGAAAGCAACTGAGCAGCATCTACCACTGCCTGCTCCTGAGAATGAGAGCAAAGAAGTCAGTCGTCCAGATATGGGAGTATTTGTAATCCTTTGGCTTGCATTGGGGCAAGTGCTGCTGCAACGCACCTGGTGAAGACCCTTGATGATAGAGACAGCCCGAATGGAAGTACCTGGAACTGATACACTTGTTCTTGGAATGCAAACCGTAGGAACGGTCTGTGCTGTGGGGTGATCGGAATATGGAAGTAAGCATCCTTTAAGTCTATTGTGGTGAACCATTGTCCTTGTCTGACTGACTGGAGAACATCTGTTACGTGCAACATGCGAAAGGGTAATACCTTTAGAAACTTGTTGAGAGACCGAAGATTGAGTATAGGTCTCATTCCACCATCTTTTTTTTGGACGACAAAGTATATTGAATAGAACCCATTGAGCCGTTCTGACCATTTTACATGCTTGATTGCTTCTTTCTGTAGTAAATTTTTTATTTCTAGTTTTAAGGCATTCGTGCTGTTGGGATCTGAGACTGTAGTCATTCTGACCTCTCTGAAAGTGGGAGGCCGCTGTCGGAACTGTAACTTGTATCCCTGATTTAAAGTTGCTAAAACCCAAGTGTCTGAGGTTGTTGTCTTCCAGTACTTGAGCTGCTGATGAGAAAAACTTCCGACAGATGGCCGCAGACCTTCAGGTCCTGCGTCTCTGGCCTTTATTATTCCTGGAAGGCAGCTGGGTTGGTGCTCTGCCCCTCTGGGCCTGAAAAGATTGTCGGCCCTGTCCTTGAGGTCGCTGAACGGATCGTTTTACCCCATGAAACCTTTCCAAGTGCTGAGGCTGGCTTCTACGGACACCTGCTGGGTTTGTAGGAGTTTGAAATTTTGTTGCTTCATTGCACCTAGGTCTGCATATTGCTGTCTGGTCTGATTGGCCTGTACACTACGTTCTAATGTCTGTTGAGCTGCTGGGCCAAAAATCTGTCCAGGAACTACTGGTAAGTCTCTCTGAGTCTTCCTACAGGATTCAGACAGAGGTGATTGAGCAAGCCAGACCTGTCGTCGCGCTTGTGTGAGAGTTGACATAAGTCTACCCAATTCTCTTGACATGAAAGCCACTGATTGCAAAGTAACATCACTGAAGTCTTGGACTATAGTGTCTCTCTCAGCTGACTGCAGAGATTGAGACATTGCTAATACAAGATGAGAGAGAGAGTTGCCAATGCGACCCATACGCGCCGCAGTGTTATATGCCTGTATAAGAAGATCATCTGTAATACGACACTGAGGCCTTGGGCAGCGGACATTAGGTTTCACAACCTCATCTGGAGAAAGAACAAAAGAAGCAATGATAGGATCAACCTTAGGCATCTGACCCAGCCCAAAAATATCTGCATCTTGCATTGCAGCCAAGGCCCTGCTGGAACTTGTATGGTGGGTCAGTGATTTTGGATTAGCCCAACATTTATGTAGTTCCTCAATATAATCCTTTGATGGTGGAATTGTGAGAGCAGATGGTTAAACCATACCCCTAAAGAAAGCCGAAGTTGGTGGGGCTGCTGATGGGGCTGTATCAAGACCCAAGCGGGCCAATGCTGCCCAAAGTGCTCTTTTCACTACTTCTTGCTCTGACTGAGAGCTTTCTGTAGATCCACCAGTATCAAGAGATTCGTCTAAAGAAAGCGGAGACTAATTTTCTGCAGTAATTTCACTTCCATCTTCCTCGAAAAACTGGCTTTGAGAAGCAGCCATCTATATAGCATCCTCTTCAGAAACAGGTAACTGTAAAGTGGGGTTTTCAACTGATGAAACTAGCTTTTCTCCTGATTGTAAATTCATAATAAGTGATTTAATTTGGGCAAACTCAGCAGTTAACACATCCATCTTCTTAGCTAATGGATTCTTTGATCTTTTACTCAAAATAGCACCTGCATCCACAGTATGCTTTCATTTGGTTATCACCTTACGTGGTGGGGGTGGTGTTGGCGGAGCATCAACCAACAGCCCTTCCACTAAAGCTATTCTCGAAGTCCTCCTTTCCCAAGACAAAACTCTGCAATTCATGCAGGCATCCTCTGTGAGACCCTGTTTCAGGTGTTCCAAACCCAAGCAGGATGGGCAGCAATCATGACCATCATCCTTTTGCATAATAGCCTTGCACAATGTGCATAATTGAGATGATTTTTCTATTTTTATTTATTTATTTATTTATTTATTAATTTATTTATTTATTTATTTATTTATTTATTTATTTATTTATTTATTTATTT